>NC_139349.1:142998690-143028690 GCF_055883805.1 Amblyomma maculatum | reverse complement strand
TCAGTGAGGGTTTGTTACCTTTAGATTGCGTTCACAGACACCTTTCAGCAAGGATCGCCCCTTTCAGTGAGGGTTTGTTACCTTTAGGTTGCGTTCACAGACACCTTTCAGCAAGAATCGGCCCTTTCAGTGAGAGTTTGTTACCTTTAGATTGCGTTCACAGACACCTTTCAGCAAGGATCGCCCCTTTCATTGAGGGTTTGTTACCTTTAGGTTGCGTTCACAGACACCTTTCAGCAAGAATCGGCCTTTCAGTGAGGGTTTGTTACCTTTAGATTGCGTTCACAGACACCTTTCAGCAAGGATCGCCCCTTTCAGTGAGGGTTTGTTACCTTTACATTGCATTCACAGACATCTTTCAGTAAGAATCGCCGCTTTCACTGAGTGTATGTTACCTTTAGGTTGCGTTCAGACACACCTTCAGCAACAGTCGCCGTTAAACTCGCCGAGTGCGTCGTCTGCTCGAGTGTTCCTATGGGATATGGTTTGGCAATACGCGTCCCGGCCGACGTTGGTTGTTGTGGCTGTGGGAAGAAGGAAAAGAAAATGCGCGGGCCTGCTACTGCCTCTGTAGCTGAGCCACCTCCGCTGCCTGATTGATTGATTTATAACAAGGGAAAGGCGCGGTAACTGTCTCACTTCTTTTCTGTGGACACCTCAACCGCGCCATAATGGAAGGGAGGAAGGTGGGAGTTAAAGTGGAAATAGAGAAAGAGGAGCCGTAGTGGAGGGCTACGGAGTAATTTTGACCACCTGAGGATCTTTAACGTGCGCTGACATCGCACAGCACACGGGCGCCTCTTCGTTTCGCCTCCATCGAAACGCAGCCGCCGAGGCCGGGTTCGAACCCGGGTACTCCGGCACAGTAGTCGGACATCTTACCACTGCACCACCCCGGCGGGGCGGCTTTACTGGCGGTACAGTGGTGGCAACCGTGGTACGGTGATGTTGGATACGCACGATGATTGATTGATTTATAGGAAGGGAAAGGCACGGTAACTGTCTCACTTGTTTTCTGTGGACACCTTAATCGCGCCGTAAGGGAAGGGAGGAAGGTGGAAGAAAAAGTGAAAAGAGAGAAAGAGGAGCAGTAGTGGAGGGCTACGGAGTAATTTCGGCCACCTGGGGATCTTTAACGCGCGCTGACATCGCACAGCACACGGACGCCTCTTCGTGAGGGATGAGAGAAATATGGGAGTGAAAACGGGAATAATAAAAGGGGTGCCGTAGTGGAGGGCTACGGAGAGAGATGGTGGTTGCTCCTGGCCCTAAGAGGCTGGTACTGGTAGGTCCCGCCTGTTTGAGGCGGGGCTAGCCTGATTGATTGATTTATAGGAAAGGAAAGGCGCGGTAACTGTCACTTTTTTTTCTGTGGACACCTCCACAGCGCGGTGGGAGTGAAAGTGGAAAGAGAGAAGGGGGAGCCGTAGTGGAGGGCTACGGAGTACTTTCGACCACCTGGGGATCTTTAACATGCGCTGGCATCGATGGGGCTGGGACAGGAAGGTCACCGCCGCTTGCGTCAGGGGCTAGCCTGCCACCGAATTTTTATCTGTTGTAGGCCGTTATTGCACCCGCCACTGCTTCGGTGGTGGACGAAGGCTGTTGTTGCGGCGCGCGTCTGTCTTTCCCTCTTCTTTCTTCTCTATTTTCTCTTCTGTCTGCACGAGGCAGCGGAGTTGGCTTAGCTACAGAGCCAGTTGCAGGCCCGTGCATTTTAACGCGGTAGCGTTAGGAGCTCGTGTCGCAGAAAAGCCGGTGTCGTCGGCGTCCAGTGAGCGATAAATCCCGGCAAGCACGTCATAAATAAACATGCACTTCATAAATAAAAAGCAAGTTCCAAGATGGGCTCGGTGGGAATCGAACCAGGGTCTCCGGAGTGTGAGACGGAGACGCTACCACTCAACCACGAGTTCTTTTTTTCTTTATTTCCTGGCTTTGGTTCATACCATTTCACAAGAACACAACACGAATAACACAAAACAAAGTACATATTGGAAGGTCATCATCAGCCAATGTCAGGCTGGCTTCGTCTCAGTACATTAAAACTCCCGCAACGACAGCAAAGGCTCCTTGAGAGCCATTCGGGAGGTTCAGCAGCCACTTTCTGTATGGCAATAAACCAATTCACACTTTCTCGAAAGTATATTCTAGCGGGCGCTCCAGAATGGCGGGCTATCACTGCGACAGGGATGCTCGACCCACTCAACCACGAGTTCGATGCTTGAAAGCGGTACAAAAGCGCTTCTAGTGAATGCGGTGTTGCCTTAGAAACATGCCGTAGAACGTTATACTGCAGTGTACATCGGTAATTATGAGCATGTTACAGAAGTCGCAGTTACACGAGTAGCGAAGTACGTTTCCGCTACATTTCTTCTGCGCTCTGCGCACATGCAGAGCCATCTTGCGGCAAACACAGAAGAACCCCTCCTCGCAATGTGCGGCACTGCCCCGACACGTGGCGCGCCACTCGCCCCTCACGTTTCGCCGTGCACCCTCACGGGTTGTAGAATCAAGCGTCTTTCCTTTCTTTAGATCACTATATTCGCTCACCCGCTTCTCCCCTTCGGGCCGCGCGGGTACCGGTGCGAGGATGCCCCAATACCCTTGCGTTTATAAGTTTTCTCGACGAGGTGCAATAAATCGCGTTCCACTCTTGAAGGCGAAGCTTAAGCGTCCTCCAAATTTTTCTTTTCCTTCTTCCTACAGTCACAACAACTCTAGGTTTCGATGGGGCTGGGACAGATGGGTCACCGCCGCTTGCGGCGGGGGCTCATCTGTCACTGATTTTTGCCTGTTGTAGGCCGTCATTGCACCCGCCACCGCTTCGGTGGTGGTGGACGACGGCTGTTGTGGTGCGCGTCTGTCTCTCCCTCCGCTTTTTTTCTTGTCTATTTTCTCTTCTGTCCGCACGAGGCAACCAAGATGGCTCAGCTACAGAGCCAGTAGCAGGCCCATATATTTTGTTTCCTTCTTCCTACAGTCACAACCACATACACTGCCATCGGGCAGCACACAGACAGGTGTCAGCGTTTCGCCTTCATCGAAACACAGCTGCTCCCATCCGGTTAGAACCCTGGTATTCCTTTTCAATAGCCGAGCGGCTTAACCAATGCATCACCAAGGCCGCGGTGGCGCAATGGCAACACCGCCTAGACTTGCAATGGTCAAGATGCCCGACTAATAATAATAATAATAATAATAATTGATTCAAAGGAAGGGAAAGGCGCAGTATCTGCCACACTTGTTTCGGTGGACACCTGACCGCGCCGCTAGGGAAGGGAGGAAGATGGGAGTGAAAGTGAAAAAAAAAAGAGGAGCCGTAGTGGAGGGCTCGGAGTAATTTCGACCACCTGGGGATCTTTAACGTGAGCTGACATCGCACAGCACACGGACGCCACTGCGTTTCGCCTCCATCAAAATGCAGCCGCCGCGATCGGGATCGAACACGGGTACACCAGTCTAGTAGTCAGATGTCCGACTACTGTTCCGGAGTACCCGAGTTCGAACGCGACCACTGGCGGCTGCGTTTCAATGGAGGCAGAATGGAGAAGCGTCCGTGGGCTGTGCAATTTCAGTGCACGTTAAAGATCCCAAAGTGGTCGAAAATACTCCGCACCACATTAAGGCACCACTTTCTCTCCGCATTCACTTCCACCTTCCTCCCTTCTCTCACGACGCGGTTCAGGTGGCCACAGGACAAGTGTGACAGATACTGCGCCTTTCCTTTCCTGTGAACCAGTTATTAAGGCGAAAGCCTTTAATAGCTCATGCTGTCGTGGACAAAATGCGTACCGCTTTTGTGGCGGCTCTGATTGGCCGAGACGGGAGTACGTCATAGAGGTATCGACCAATCACACAGCACCATCACAGTATGCGCGAATGCGTGCCTTATATGGCCATATGTCAATCAATGATAAAGTAAATAATTATTGATTAATAACTAACTATAAATAATGAATAACCAGACGATTCGTCAATTATCTAATTGCATACTTAGGGTTCTATTAAATTAATTATAGCTAACTATTTAATTAATGTCAGTTGCGTAGCAGAATGCGGCCCTCAGACTTCGCCTTTCACTACTTTAGTCGCTAAGTCCCTCGAAGCTTTTATTATTTTTATTATTATCATTAATGCGTAAGCATTGTATGGCCATGCAGGCGGTTTCGCGCTGGAAAAGAGGAGTTAGTTTAGTTTGGTTTGGTTGGTTTGTGGAAAGTCCCAAAGAAACTCAGGCTATGAGAGACGCCGTAGTGGAGGACTCCGGAAATTTAGATCACCTGGGGTTCTTTGACGTTTGTATACCGGAAAAATAATGGTACCATCGGATGGAGTGTGAAGGAAAGGTGTGCAAGTGACAATATGATTGATGTTTAATTAGATACCTTATTGGAGTTAATAATACTACTACTAATAATAATAATAATAATAATAATAATAATAATAATAATAATAATAATAATAATAATAATAATAATAATAATAATAATAATAATAAATGGTTCACAGAAAAGGAAAGGTGCAATGCTTGGAACACTTGTTTTATGGACACCTTAACTGCGCTGTAAGGGAAGTAAGGAAGATCAGAGGGAAATTGGAAACAGTGATAGGGGTGCCGTAGTGGTGGGCTGCAGAGTAATTTTGACCACCTGATTGATTTATACGAAGGGAAAGGCACGGTAACTGTCTCACTTTTCTGTGGGCACCTCGACCGCGCTGTAAGGGAAGGGAGGAAGGTGGGAGTGAAAGTGGAAATAGAGAAGAGGAGCCGTAGTGGAGGGCTACGGTGCAATTTCGACCACCTGGGGATTTTTAACGCGCGCTGACATCGCACAGCACACTGACGACTCTTCGTTTCACCTCCATCGAAACGCAGCCGCCGAGGTCGGGTTCGAACCCGGATACTCCGGCACAGTAGTCGGACATCTTACCACTGCACCACCCCGGCGGGGCGGCTTTACTGGCGGTAGTGGTGGCAACCGTGGTACGGTGGTGTTGAGTACGCACGATGATTGATTTATTTATAGGAAGGGAAAGGCGCGGTAACTGTCTCAGTTGTTTTCTGTGGACACCTTAATCGCGCCGTAAGGGAAGGGAGGAAGGTGGAAGAAAAAGTGGAAAGAGAGAAAGAGGAGCAGTAGTGGAGGGCTACGGAGTAATTTCGGCCACCTGGGGATCTTTAACGCGCGCTGACATCGCACAGCACACGGACGCCTCTTCGTTTCGCCTCCATCGAAACGCAGCCGCCGAGGTCGGTTTCGAACCCGGGTACTCCGGCACAGTAGTCGGGCGTCTTAACACTGCACCACCCCGGCGGGGCACGCAACATCAGAGAGGGAGAAAAGAGAGAAAGAGTACACGGCAAATCAGAACGCAGCGTCCGAGCTCTGGTTGGATGGCGTTGCAAACGGCGTCTCAAGTGCCCCACAAATGAGCTAGGATTGGGTCGCTCCGGAGCGAGGCGGATCTTCGGAGCCGCTCGAACCCTACCTCGGTGGCTGCGTTTCGATGGAGGCGAAACGGAAAGGCGTCCGTGTGCTGTGCGATGTCAGCGCTCGGTAAAGATCCCCAGGTGGTCGAAATTACACCGTAGCCCTCCACTAACTACTGCTCCCCTTTCTCTCTTTCCACTTTCAATCCCGCCGTCCTCCCTTCCCTTACGACGCGGTTCAGGTGTCCACAGAGCAAGTGTGACAGATACTGCGTCTTTCCCTTCCTGTGAACCAATTAATATTATTATTATTATTATTATTATTATTATTATTATTATTATTATTATTATTATTATTATTATTATTATTATTATTATTATTATTATTATTATTACGACGCTTCCGCGATTGACATTGGTGGCAGTTCCTAGCCCTACGCAACACCCTCTTGACTAAGGCCCTTCCACGGATGCCGTGACGTCACGTCAGTTGCCCTCGCCACCACGGACGCTGCTTTCGGCCGCCTGGCGTTCGCGTTGAATCTCTCGCGGTTGCTTGCCCAGGCGCGCGTTTGTTGCAGGTTTTTTGCGTTCGGTATTTATTAAGGGAGCTTGACTAACACACGAGTTTATTTTTTTCGCACCACCGAGGCATGCACTGCCAATGTCTAAGGTAGCTTTTAGACTTGTAAACAGCGTCCTGAAATAGAGTCACAAATGCTTTTATACAAATAGTTTTATTGACAGGAAGGGTTGGAAGCGGCCAATTTCTTTTCTTGCTTGACGTCTTCATTTTTCTGTCCGCAGCTTTTTTTTTGCGCTGCACTTTAAATATGATCTTTTCTCATTTTACAAAAGTTGTTCAAAGTAACGTTTGCTGCGGCTTGCACTACATGCCAAACTAGAGTTTCTGGTGTGTGACCATTTTTACAGGTTTCCAAGGCGGCATCTCGCAGAAATGCCTACGGGGCTAGCCTGCCACCGGATTTGTATCTTGTAGGCCGTCGTAATTCATCCGCCACCGCTTCGGTGGTGGACTACGGCATGGCCCTCCGGGGCTGGGAATGGTTCAAGTAAGCTATGCAGTTCGGGTAAATAGGTGGTACGGCATTGGACACCAGATGAAACCTGTCACTGTCAACTGTCAAAGTCTTTCCTGTTGCTGCATCAATGCGTGATAGCCTCTTCATTAGGTCTTCCTTTTGGAAGTGAAGTTCACAAACTTGCGCAACGTATGAAAAATATGTAGTCACTTATTGCCGGTATATGGACACACTATTACATAATTTGCGTGTTATTAAGCAGTCCAGCACAGTACTGCATACTTCTGTTCATTATCCCTGGCCTGGTCAAATTCACTAAGACCTACACTAAGTCTTTTCACGTCAAACATTTAAGCACTACCTTCTGGTCGAGCACGTGGGACATGGGGAGTACGGCATAAAATTCAGTTTCTCACCATTGAATGCACGCTGGGTGTGAAATACTTCCGCGGGATGACTCGAATCCACGATTCATTTCTTGGAAGGCAGTGGAGCAGGTAACATCACACAACATAAGAAGCATACACAAACACGAGGACAACGCTTCATTCTTGCTGGCATCCTTTGGAAACGCGAGAACACGCACCTTGGGACCAGTGTCATAGTTCCCGCGACACACAGGAACACAACACCACCCCATGTTACGCCACGTCAAGTGTAGTCTTCTGCGCAACGCCAATCCGCGTTTCAAGCACCGATGATGCTGGTCACGCTTCAATATTTTGCACGTCCTGATACATGCAAAAATGCATGCACACGATGGAAAGCCCACTTGAGCGTGGGAAAGCAACTCAAAAATAACGTCAACGCGGAGCTGTGCACCACCAAGCCTAATCAAGAGAGTAGGCAGCGACGACTAAAAAGCTGATATTCAGTTGCTCAAACATTTTCGCTCGTACCTGTTTCCGGGAACGTTCGGAGAAAGCCTTTATTGGCTCATACTGTCGTCGAACAAAGCTATCCGGGCGAGCGGCGCACCTGACTGGTCGACAGAGAAGTGACATCACCAGCCACCAAAATCGAAGCGACCAACCAGAAGTCTCATTTTGTCTAGCGTTCCTGCCATCTGCAATCCCACACGAACGCGCGCCAAAGAACGCCACGCGACAGGAGCGATGGTGTACCGTCCGAACGCCAAAGGTGTTGGCAGAAAAGGACAACTAGCGTGACGTAGAGGAGGATGTGAGCCGGCCTTGTAAAAGTCGAGAAGGTGTCTCCCCTGATGGGGCTGGGGCAGGTAGGTGACCACCGCTTGCGGCGGGGACTAGCCTGCCACCAAATTTTTATCTGTTGTACGCCTTCATTGCACCCGATACCGCTTCGGTGGTGGACGATCGGCTGTTGTTGCGGCGCGCGTCTTTCTTTCACTCTTCCTTTTCTTTCTTCTCTATTTTCTATTCTGTCCGCACGAGGCAGCGGAGGTTCGCCCCCGCCGGGGTGGCGCAGTGGTAAGACGCCCGACTACTGTGCCGGAGTACCCGGGTTCGAACCAGACCTCGGCGGCTGCGTTTCGATGGAGGCGAAACGAAGAGGCGTCCGTGTGCTGTGCCATGTCAGTGCACGTTAAAGATCCCCAGGTGGTCAAAATTACTCCGTAGCCCTCCACTGCGGCTCCCCTTTCTCTCTTTCCACTTTCACTCCCACGTTCCACCCTTACGGCGCGGTTGAGGTGTTCACAGAAAGCAAGTGAGACAGTTACCGCGTCTTTCCCTTCCTATAAATAAATCAGTTTTTTAAATAAACCAGGCAGCGGAGGTGGCTCAGCTACAGAGCCAGCAGGCCCGTGCATTTTCTTTTCTTTCTTCCTACAGCCACAACAACAACAACCACCACCACGAAGCGCCGGTGTGACTTCGGTGCGCCGAGCAATGCTGCAAGCAGCCCGGAACATTCGTCAGTGCTTCTTGTGGAGAGCAAATTAGGCCGATTGAGGACAGTCGCCATACACACGTTTTATCGAGCTTATTTCATTATGAGATAGGCATCCTATAGAAAAGGGCGACGGAAGACGAACCTTTACTATAGCGTTAAGTTGCTGACCCGATCCGAAGTGCCTTCCAGCGAAACCGACTAGGCGACGAGTAGGGCAGGCAGAGAGCAGCGCAGTTCGTCGTCCACGCCCGAAGGCTCCGCACTTTTGCAGGCATGGAACTGTTGCTCGAGTATATCAGCAGTCCTGATAACATTTGTTTTTTCTGGTACAACGCCAAGGAGTGCTCGCTGCCTTACTGCTTCGCCGCCGGCCACTCGAGTCTCGGCAACCAACAATAACGCTGTCCGCTGACCATTCCCGCGCCCTCGGCGGCAGCTTTCACAAATATTAGTGAATGAATATTGCCATCAAGCATAATTTTGGCTGTAGTGACTCGTCGTGCTGTCTGTTAGAATGCTGCCACGCTGGCATACGCACGGGTGCAATAACCGAAATGAGCCGACAAACAGCATCGTTTCTTACGTCAGAAAACTGCACGATTACGTCACAAATACTTGATTATGGTTTTTTCAATCACCCGTCATCATTCTTTACAGTTAGGATCCGAATTACGTAGGGTTTAAAGGGAAATATTTGTGCAAAGTTTCCTGTCGGACATTCCAAAATAAACCACCATCCCAACAATCTATAACCACATGATCGACAGTCTCTAGCTTTCTAGATAAAATGCAGTTCACACACCTTGGTAAGAAACATTTCCTGTTCCACTATTCATGTCTTTACGGGGAGAAACTCTGCATGGAAATCAAAGATAAACGTTTCCACAGCAGGCATTTCATCCACACGATTGAGTAGATTTTGCCCCGGAGAGTATAGTGAACGGTGCACAGGAACATAAATGTTTGGGGTTCAGGCACGGGGCGCGAAACAATGCCTCGTGTGTTTGAGAATATTATTTAGTTATCGACTACAAACAATACCTCGGAGTACCACTTGCGAAGTACAGGGATAGCGCCGTACTTTGTCTCGCGCAGCTTCATGTAATTGGTTTCTTATAAGCAAAGTATACGGTATGTGATGCGGGTTTTGCGCTGTTCGAGGTTAAATACACAAAGGCTGCGCAGTGTTTTTGCTTGTTTGCCTGGGGCTTCAAGTTATGAGAAAACAAGTCGAGCTAACTTTTTTCGCCACGCAGGCGATGGTGGATTGTCTTTGGCACTCTTATTTTTGCGCCAAGTTGTTAACTGTTTCTTATTCTTCAAGATGCAATTGATTTTCTACGCACCGTTTCTAAATTACGCTTGGCAAGAGGTTAGCTAATGTTCGTTTCAACTGCTTGTCACGTTGCTGTTGGAACACATGGTTATTTTCTTGAAGTTGTCCAAGCAACACGGTTTTATGTACTCGATTTTCAATTGAACGTTGCCACCAGAGAATAGATCTACAAAGATATAATTGAAATAAATTGGCAGTGGTTTAGCTCCGGTTAAACCTAGTTGAGTTGCGAAAGCAACAGCTGCATGGCTACGCTTGGGATAGCTTAGGCTGCGCGATGAGCAGCGGCCGGGCTGTCCTCCATAGTTGGTCGATTCTCACTCACCTCTTCTTCACACAACCAACGGAGAGAGTGATGCGCAGCTGGCGCCAGCTGGGGTTATGACGTCACTTCTCCGGCACCGGTGGAGCGCGCGGCGAAGCGCAGCCGCGACGGCAGTCCGACACATCAGCTGCTGCCTCTGACGTCACGCGGCTCCTCGCGCATGCGCAGCTTGGACCACGCTGTGTCACGCGAAATGGTTCGACGACTAGCGTAGGGTTGTTTTCGCAACAATAGCCTTACACTGTACTATCGTCGAGCCGACCATGTCTTGGTGTAAAACTGGAAGCCACTCTCATGCTGTGCAGTAAATACCGTCGACTTCATTCAGTTCCAACAGCGACACAGTCTAGCTCTGTGCAGTGAACATCATCGTCTTGATAACATTCCATCTTCGTCGCTGCTTCAGTAAACATTGTAAATACGCAATGCACATCTACCATCTGGGTGGGTGGTTGCGAGCGAGGTCCGCTAGTGTAGTGTCGGACGAATCCAGCAAGCGGCGTGACAGAACTGCACCTAAGCAGGCCTAAGTGCATCCCTGGAATATTTAATGTGCTTTAAAGTGTGCCTTATGTATGTAATTATTTTAGGTATCATACTACAATGCTTGTGATGTTCTGAACTTTTTTATATGTGAAAGTCAAGAACAAGAGCAGAACAAGAGCAGAGCAGAAAGAACAAGGCGCCTGCTCGACTCACGATATTACGGATATACCTTAATAAACGTGCCTTGGATATGCAAGCACTATTCTTGTGTTTGCATGCAAAAGAATATTAACCCCGAATATACTTCTTTATACTTCTTACGTTGCGAAATCAGGGGGTAGACGAGCCGTACGTGAAAGTGCTGGAAGATATATATAGTGGCTGCACAGCAACCATAGTTCTGCATAAAGAAAGTAACAAAATTCCCATAAAGAAAGGTGTTAGGAAAGGAGACACAATCTCCCCAGTACTATTCACAGCTTGTTTAGAGGAAGTATTCAGAGGCTTGGAATGGGAGCAGTTAGGGATAAGGGTAGATGGAGAATACCTCAGTAATCTGCGATTTGCTGATGACATTGCCTTGCTAAGAAACTCGGGGGATGAACTGCAAATAATCATTGATGACCTAGACAGAAAAAGTAGAAAGGTAGGCTTGAAAATCAATATGCAGAAGACTAAGATAATGTTCAACAGCCTCGGGAAGGAACAGCAGTTTACATTAGGGAGCGAAATACTGGAAGTCGTAGGCGAATATGTCTACTTAGGACAGGTAGTAACCGCAGATCCGGACCATGAAAATGAAATAACCAGAAAAATAAGATTGGGATGGAGCGCATTTGGCAAGCACTCACAGATTATGACTAGCAGCTTACCGGTATCGCTCAAGAGGAAAGTATACAACAGTTGCGTCTTGCCTGTACTCACCTATGGGGCTGAAACGTGGAGGATAACCAAGAGAGTTCTACTTAAGTTGAGGACAACCCTGAGGGCTATGGAACGAAAAATGGTAGGGGTACCATTAAGAGATAGAAAGCGCGCAGAGTGGGTCAGAGAAATAACTCAAGTTACCGACATTCTAGTGGAAATTAAGAAGAAAAAATGGACCTGGGCAGGACATGTAGTGCGAAGAGAGGATAACGGGTGGTCGCTTAGGGTAACAAACTGGATTCCAACGGAAGGAAAGCGTAGCAGGGGGCGGCAGAAAGTTAGGTGGGCGGATGAGATTAAGAAGTTCGCAGGGGTCAAGTGGATGCAGCTAGCATAGAACCGGGTTAAGTGGAGAAATATGGGAGAGGCCTTCACCCTGCAGTGGGTATAATCAGGCTGATGATAATGATACTTCTTTAAAGTAAATTCGACGTACACCCCCTGCCAAAAGTATGGAACCCAAGGGTTCTTTATCTTGCAGAGTGCCTAGCTTTGCATCTTCGAACCGCAATGAGCTGCAGGTGGAAGACCATTGTGTCCTCAACGAGCTTTTGAGCCGCACTGAAAAGCTTGAACGAAAGCTCCCTGGGCTGTATACTTTTGACGAGGACTGTACGCGCGGCAGTACATTCACCAAGATCAAAGCAGGTACACAAAGTATATCAAAGTGATTGTGCTAGATCATTTACGTCCCATTCAGCTTAGAAAAGCAAATAAGGGCTTACATTTTTGGATTCTAATTCTCGATTTCCCGAGAACTCTTCGAAAGGCACCTTAGCTTTTGGACAAACAAGAGGAGGAGAGGGGGAGGTGACTGTGAATGTGAGGGAATACAAGTGCATATGCACTTGTGAACAAGTGTAGTGCTCATTTCTTACTGCGTAAGCACAACAACTTGAGATTTGCAAGCGTCTTACCATTTCCCGCAGCGCAGGTGTGCCACATCTGCAGGTTGGATTATCTGAACAATTATTATTCTGACGGGGTGCAATAGCGAAGACTTGTGCGAGAGCGCCGTGCATATCATCGTCTTCGCGCTGTATTACCGAGCACCGAAAACGAGTGGTGTGTTGCATATACGCCACTCCTTGTTGAGCGCGCAGTCATCGACGTCCGCTGCGTAGTACAACGCCAGTGCACACTACGACGAGGACACCGTCCTGGAAACGTGCTCGGCATCGCGCGCTCTCCAACGGCCGCTCTTATCGCCATTGGGATTCGGGACACCTACATGCGTTGCTTGCCGCGTTTATCATCCACGGAGTACTACGCGGCGGCGAACTCGATGAACCGGGACTCTCGCCGCGCTGTGCCGAGGTATGTACACACATGGTGTCTGTGCTCCACAACTACACAACTTGGGTGCAAAACAGCCAAAGATCATGCTTCGAAGGCCACGGGGTTTTGCGCTATCTTTCCGTGTGCAGGAACGAATTGCGTGCCACGCTTGACGCTGAAAAATACGCGCGAATTCTTTAAAGGGTCACCGAAGGTGTGCGCTGTAACCGTGACCTGGCAACGGATGTCTTCGAGCGGATTCGGCGCACGCGTTTCGTCGCTTCCTCCGCGGTAAGGATTAGTGCATTGGCCAACAGGCGTCGTTTGAGACTTCTGTTGAGGGCACTCGAAGCTGGCTGCGTTGGCAGCGAATTGATCGCATCGAGATTGTAATGCCTTTGCGTTTTGTCTCCATCGCAACGCGGCCGCCGCAGCCGGGTTCGAATCCATGTACTCCGGTTCAGTACCTGCCCTGTTTGGTTGTGACTGGCAGAATTTTCGACAGATGATGTCGACGCCCCCTCAGTTGCAGTCAGTGTTCTGTGGCGCCAAGTCTCTTTCCACTTTCACTCCCACCTTCCTCCCTTCCCTTACGGCGCGGTTCAGGTGTCCACAGAAACAAGTGAGAGATACTGCGCCTTTCTCTTCCTGTGAACCAATTATAAAATGAACCAATCGCGGTGCAAATGATCCTGCAGGAAAAGCTGTCGTATTCATTGAGGTTACTTGCAATAAAGCAAGTGCAACGCCCTAAATAAAAATAACTGACTGGCCATTTCAATTTCTTTTAATAATAATTGGTTCAGAGGAAGGGAATGGCGCAGTATCTGTCACCATTTGTAGAATTCTGTGGGTTTACTTTCGGCGCCGAGTATGATATCCCTGTGCAACAGGGCGCGGGATAAAATCGTCGCTTTATTTCGGTGGCGGAGAATGCGAACGTACCCGTACGCTTAGCGACCTCAGTGCAGTTTAAGGGCCCCCAAGTGGTGGAAACTATTCCGGAATCCTTCACCACAGCGCATTTTTCTCTTTTCCTTCTCTCTTTTTTGCTAAAATATGTACTGATCGCGCCAGCGGCGTATGGCTCTTCGCGTATCGATAATAAATCTAAAGCCTCAGTTTTGCCCACTAAGTGTTATCAACATTCCTTCACTTCTTAAATATCAACGGAAACCTGCAGCCGTGTTGAACTGTTGTGTTTGCGCATATCGAGGAATAAAAAAAAAAAAGAACCGTTTCTCTTAAAACATGTAACAGATTTTTTTTTATGTGTGTTGTAGCCCCATAAATTTGCACGTCGTCAATTGTATGCTATCATCAAACAATACTGGTACGGTTGATGGAGGCAAAGAGCGGGAAATGGCGCGGCACGAAACATTCAGGCTAGGCTAGCAGCCATTATTAGCTGATGTGATCATCATCTGCCATTCTCTGCTTTCATCGTCTTCCCATTGCACAACAATATTACGGTGCGTTGTGAGCGCTTTCGTAATCTCTGGGGCCGAATTACTCAGCAATTTTATAAAGAAACTGTCACAAACCGATAAGTTAGCTCAGCTCCTATTAGTCGATATGTCCGCCGGCCAGCATCGGCTTTTTGAGCTATGCCAATTGATCGGTTTGGTTTTACTTGATCTTTATAGGGTTTAGAATCCCAACGAGTGACTCAGGCTACGAGGGCTTCGGAAATGTAGTCCATCAGCTGTTCTTTAACGTACGCACAATACTCGAGCCGATCGGTTTCTGACAGAATTTGTGTTGTGATAGGCAGAGGTGGGCATTTGACCTCAAAAGGTGCAACCTCACCTCAACCTCAATAAAAATTTCTTGACCTCACTCAACCTCAACCTTACGCTTTGAGGTTGAGGTTTGACCAGGTGACCTCACCTCAATTTTTCTGATGCCACCACCGACCTCACTCAACCTCACCTCAAACTCAAACTGTGAGTTTGAGGTCGGTCGCTCGACCTCAAAAAAAGAAAAAAAAGGAAAGGTTTTTCACTTGAGAGCACTAACTATAAAACGTCATGGCACAAGTCCTGTGCGGTGACACGCCAGAATGACGACATAAATTTTAAACAACATTGAATATGATGAGGCTTACCTTTAAAGTAAAAAAATCTAAATGAACATTTGCCAGCGGGGCTACTGATTCATAGCAGGCTGACCTAATAATGGCAGTATAATTGGTCAGTTTCAACTCTTCAAATTTTTTTTTATTTGTTTTGATATGGTGACTTTTGACCTAATTCCCGCTGTAATGCTTGTGTGTCGTTGGCGCTGCTGGATGCGAGCCCCCAAAGGTCTGCAGTGAAACGTCGCACGTATCTGTGACCGTCAAATAGTGTTTCCTCATGACAAGCAAGTCATAATTTCTTGGTGAAGACATTTTCCTGCGATTTGAAATCGAATCGGATGACAAAATCACAAGCAATCTAATGTTTCTTCAGTGTTACGTTCTGTTACAAAAACAAAAAGTAGATCGACCACTTACGTATATATGGAAGTTGTAGTACCATAACATTCTTTTATCAAATTGACTTCTGACGTGGGACTTATCACAAGAGGCGGACAGAACAAAATGTTGCCATATGCAGACGCTTAGTTACGAAAAGGTAAAACGTGCTTGACTTTTGACATTGCGCTACTTTCGATAATCCTGACGAGTGGGTTGTGCTGTATAGAACAAACGCCATGACAAATTATTGGAAAGATTACCCTCCCTTCTACTTATAATTAACGGGGAATTTGCAGCCCCAAACCATTCCTTTTATTATTGATGTAAGTTAAAGAAATAATACGTTGGATTAGGGATAATTCGCATATTACCTTGAGATGCCGAGAGAAGCTCAAAAGCTGGTCTCCTTGTCCACAGAGTTTCTTGTCGCAGCGAATGCATTCCAAGTTTACAGTGCTTTTCGTTTCTTTTGGGTGGCTATTGTAACAGAAATGGCCTTCGATGTCTTTGTCAATTCGACAACTGCGCGCGCACACATCATCGTCGGTATATTTAGATTTTTTCGTTATATCTGCCATACCCACACCTGTCATAACCGCAACCATGTCATGCACCCTCGACGCCGAACGCAACAGTGCGATAGACCTAGAAGAATAAGGGCAGACCTCAGCTGGAAAGGGCGAAAACTTCCGTCATAAATTACAGCAAGTCGCCGGCCACGGCATGGCTGCATGTCTTCGCTTGAAAAAGACGGCCACGGTAAATGGCGAAGAACACAGCATGTTGTTGTTTAGATGCTGCCTTTCTTTTTTGCCAATTTCGGGCGGCTCACCAACGCCGTTTGGGGGCGACTTCCAAGTAGACGTTCCAGGAACGATTGGTGTCGATGAGAACGTGGGGCTGAGACACCAGCTTCCACTCGCGACGAGAGAACCACGCCCACTGGGAGAATGAAGCGCGAACACTTAACCCATGCTACGGGAGCTGTTTCGTTTTTCTTCGACTGCACAACATTCGTCAAGAGAGAAAGACTAGCGGGTGGTGAGCAGGGTGGCAACGCTTCTACACGGAAGAAGAGCAGAGTTTGAACACTGACTAGCGTGTCCCTCCTGCGAAACGATGAGATGCCTGCATGGTCGACAAGCGACAGAGGTCCGCGCAGCCGCCGCGGTGTTCCGAGAAGCGAGAAGGGCCTGTCTTTATATTTCTTTAGACCAACAGGAATATGCCAGTCGGAGGTATAGCGCACAACCAAAAGCTAAATAAGCAAAAAAAAAGAAAAGAATGTTGCGAGAGGAAGAATCTGAGAATTGTCTCTTCTGATTTTTTTGTCTTTTTTTTTCTTAGGCGGAGGGGGAGGGGGAAGGGTGACGATTGGCCGTACCGCAGAAAAGCGGCTGGTTGTGAGTAAACGCGGGTGCACAAACGCGAGAGGGGGCACTGGTAAGTGACCACACAAAACGAAAATAAGAAGTGAGGAAAAATAGGGGTGGTGCAATTGTACTGAAAAACTAAAGAGAAGAGGAGACGCAGATTTTCACTCGCGCATTCACACGCTTGAGCACCGCGCACACATCTCGCTCTCTGGCCCACACTACCACTGTCTTTGTAACTCACGGCCCCGTTGACAGAAATGCACTTAAAAATACCTAAAACTCACAAACTCCCAGAGGCGCGCGTATGTGCAGTGGCTTACTTTCCAAGAAATGCCGAGGGGTTCCCGGGTCCGCGCTTTGTCCGCTAGTTGAGATCGGACACCGGCTGCGGAGCCGAAAGAGCAGAAGCCAGCTTACGAACAAAAGGCGCGCCCGCCACTTTGGCTGCAAGCTGTAAAACGGAGGGGAGGCCCTCGATAAACAAACATGTAAATAAAAAAGGCGCAAGCTCACGTATTGTATGAGAAAGGAATGACTGCAAGCAGTCGTCAGTCACCTGTCTGTTCTTCAATGATTCTTCGAGAAGGGCATATTAAATTGATCTTTTTATGGAAGGGTTAATTTAATGTCTAGTGACTAATAATAATAATAATAATAATAATAATAATAATAATAATAATAATAATAATAATAATAATAATAATAATAATAATAATAATAATAATAATAATAATAATAATAATAAAAGAGTGGATTGCACTGATACAACTACGATCTACCGTCCTATTGCTTTCTTTCGTTTTAACTCGTACCCTATACAATAGCAAAAGCAGATTTTATTTACTAAAATACAGTCTTCGTGGGGTGACTTCTCGTCAAGCAATTTATCTCTCGTCTCTTCTGCATCCTTGTTCTTTCCATATGCCTCTCTGAAACCTCCTCTCTCGTGCCATCCTCCCCAAGCAATTCCTTGGTTGCTGGATCTTGCGCTTCTCTCTTTTCTACTATTGCAGCTTTTTTTTTTCGAGAAGCCGACACGCCCACGTAGGTCTGCAAACCCTTCGAGTTTGCGCAGACTTTCTTTACTTCCCAAACTCGCTCTGAATGGTGGCGGGATCTTGTTTCACCTTCTTTCGAGTTTGCAGCCGTCGTCCGACCCCACTCGTTTGCCGCGATGCACTTTACGCCCCGCCCCCCCCCCCCCCCTCTCCTTTTTTTTTTGTGTCGAACGCAAACGCACAGACACAAACTGTTCGTTATGTGCGCGTTGGTAGCCAAAAGAGTGTACACGACAGGCATTATGAAAGGTGTTTTGCCGGCTATTTTATCGCTGTGGGAAACAATAATTTCGACCTCACAAGCCGACCTCACTAAGTTACGACCTCACTCAACCTCAAACTCACGCATGAGGTTGAGGTCTCATTTTCTGACCTCACTCAAAAATATTTCAGGTGTTGCCGACCTCACCTCAACCTCACCTCACTCCGTGAGGTTGAGGTCATTTTGAGGTTGAGGTTGACCTCATGAGGTCGAAACCTCATGAGGTTGCCCACCTCTGGTGATAGGTGCGTAATTCGACCCCTGATCTTATTCTTTGTTTTCGGAACCAAACATTATCGAGGTTCACCTCCTGCGCGCTCTACTTCCCGTGTCAATGGTATTATATTTGCAGAGTTCCTTGATTGATACCTCGTGTTGGGGCGGGCTTTTATCCCCAATGACCCAATGTTCGCGCCAGTAATCTATACTGCCTCTGACTGTTTCATTTTTCATTTCTGAATTGCTTACCCTACATTGCCTATATACTGTAGATTGCGATGGTTGCGTGTTCTCACATCGCTTTTTATACTGTACCACTCTAGAGGGTACCTGAAATAGATATCACTCCCTTCTTCATCTCTCGAAGCTTTGCTTTTGAAGGCAGGAAAGAGCACAGTGATTGTCTCAAATGCTGGTGGGCAGCCCAACCGCGCCACACGGATGAATCAGGGAATAAAATGAGTAGGAGAGAAAGGGGCGGTGTAGTGATGTTAACAGTACTGTCCATATTAATTTCGACCAACCGGGGATCTCAATATGCGCTTACATCACAAGCACACTGGCGCCATTTTTGAGCTTTCTCCATTGCAAAGCGACCTGGATCGGATGGAGGTACGTAATTTCCTGGGTTCGAGACTTTTCGATGCTGTGAGAGGCATTTTTTGAAGACTATAGACAAGCGTCATGTTTGTAAACAAAGGTGGCGCTGCGATCGGTAGCGACATGAGGTATAGGCAAAAACGCAGCTTGCCTACACTGCGCCAAGCGACACTGCCTTCAAAACCAGTTCGCGCGTGCGAATATTCTGAAGCGTAGGCGTCGCTTGTGCGTAGCAATGGTTTTGTTAATGTCTGGCGAGTAGTTCCGCACTGTATCAACCGATTACTCCTGGAATTACCTGGCGAAGAGCGCTGCATTGCCTTCCTTCTCCGTGGCCTCAGCAGCGCGCAGCTACGGTAGGGACTGTATACACATATTATAGTGACCGATTAAGCTAAATAAAAATTAGAAAGTCTAATGTATACAAAAAGGTAATAGCCAAAATTGTTCGACTCCAAAGCCTATTGCTAGCGCATGCCAGGAGGACTACGAATGAATGACGGGAAGGGATTTTTTTTTTCATATGACGACTCTTTTTATGTGTTCTCTGCTGCTCTAAGCACCTTCACTCTAAAGAAAAATATTAGCAATAACTATAGTGAACTAGAAATCATATTTCTAGCTCAATGCACTGGCAACTAATTAAGTCAGAATTTCACTGAATAAAAACTGAATCTTTTCGCTCTTTTTAACATTCTCCTAGTGCGCGCTGCTAACTTGTTTTATCCTGCTCGTTCGACGCCTGTTTCGTCGTTCAGACGAAGCCACAGTCATTCACAGGTTAATAAATACGTGAAGGTCCGTAAGAATGCTCTCATTTTGTTCCCCTCATTAGGAGAAGTACATGAACGCAAATTCACCATTCTCCACGATCGTTTGCAGGGAAATTTGCGCAATCTGCTAAGCGTTTGTAATATTCTTGCAAACATTTTATTCAAAAGCGCGTCATCTTATTCGCCTTATTTTGCACCTTCATAGCCGATTCCACTTTGGGACATTAAACTCCATGTGTGCCATAAATACCATACTTAAATATATTTTGCTTAATCAGAGTTGTACGTGGATATTTAATTCGTTCGTCAAAATCTTAGTGACCTTCAACAAGAAAGTTTACTAATCTGAGAAATAACGCTGCGTGACTGCCCGGATCTTAACGATGTTTACTCGCTTTCTAGGACCGGTGGTGAAGAAGAGTCACTCGTTGAAACTCGCGAAAGTGATATCAAAGAAAAGCTGCTTCACAAGTTCGGGCCTGTTTTGGCAATATTGCGCAGGAGCCATCACTCAAATTAACATCAATTACCTTCGCAGCAGCTTTTGTGACCTTTTCTGCACGAACATATGCTCGGGTACAGGTGAATGGATTTCAGAGCGCTCTTCTTATGACTTGGTATAGTACGTACAACAAAACGTGCACGAACTGCAGGCGTTTGTTATTGCGCTATTCGTGGTGTGGCTGAAAAGTAGTCTTGACAATTAAGAGTTGCAAACGAACTGATCAAGTTTCAGTGCAGAATTGTGCAACGCAAGTTAACCCTCGAAGACATTCCATTGCCGAAGGGTATACTTGTCGCGCTCAACGCCGTTGCCCTTCTCTCTCGTCTTTATCCGACCGCAAAAAACATGTGCCATTTCCTTTTTTGTGCCTTGTGGCGCAACCAACCGCACCACAGCTTCCAGGAATATCGGGAATTATGCCCGAAAACGCAGCAAGCGCCGCGCATCCAATGCAGACGATTCGGGCTTTTGCCTACACCACGAAAGACTACTGTCGCCAGCGCCGCCGCATCTCTACTGACGTCATGGGCTGACGCTTGTCTATAAAGCCTATTTTAGGGCTGGGTATATGCTGTGTTTATCTGTAAGTTGACTGACGGTATGAAAACGGTCAAAACCTGTCGGGAAGCAAGTTTGTTCCCTTTGTTGATAGCAGCGGTTATCATAAGCTTACTGGTGTGGAACATTTCATATATTTCACACTTTAATGCCTACAACCTTAGAGCCGTCATAAAAAGCCAGCGTATTCGTGTGCCATAAAATTCTTCGATCGGTTCAGAGGTCACGTCATCACGTGATGTCCGCACCCTCCCATCAATCAGCGTTCGATCGAGTCAAGTCACCTTGTGACGCCACCAATTTCTAAACCAGTCAGGCAATTTCGTTTCCTAGTTTGCAGCTGTTCTGACTGAAGACAGTTGGCAGATGACATGGCAGACGTCTGCAGAGCTATGACGTCATCTGCTGAACCTCAGTCAAACAGTATAACAAAGTGTTTGTGAACAAGGAAATTACTAATTTTGGACCATTTAGTATTACTACTCAGTAAAAGGCAATATGCTATTGCATCAAATCTTAACGGCACACTAGCGTTTCTGACATCTCCCTTGATGCGGATAATCATAATGCATGCATTCTGTAGTGCCTATAGTGTTACATGTACGATCTTTGGACTGGTTGGTTCATTTTTGAAGGAAAGAGAAACTGCGCAAAACTACGAGGAAAACTCAGTTCTCTTGCATTTTTGCTTTGTATTTCTGCGCAGTTTTTCCTTACTTCGTGGTGCTTTTGTTTTCCTAAGAAGACACCGTAGTGATCAGGCCTTTCATTACCCTCCACTGCTGCATGTGGTCATGAGGCTTTATTATTCTTCAAACGGAGTTATACGCACTATTATTTCTGGTGGCAGCTGTAAAACACATCCTTATACATTTGTCGGTCGAATGGCCTGCCCTCAGAGACCGCGTAACCGGTCTGAGGCGTGGTTGTGCTTTGGTTCGGTGGTGTACATATAAGACCCGCAACTTCACCACACCATTCGAAGCTGGTAGACGGATGACACATTCGTTTCCTTGTGGTGTTTTACCGGTGGTATTCAGAGAACCACAGCCTTAATGGTCCCTAATGCACCGGCTATAAGCGCATATACAGTGCGCAGATTTCCTTCCTACGTCCTTCTTGCATTTATGCTTGTAACACAACCGATGAGACGCTATATCGCTTTGTTGTGTACGCGTCTTGCGATGTGACATTTTCATCCACTCTTATGTCCTAGAGCCACTCGACGTTAATGTCAGTCGCTCCGCCTGTTTTTGCCCACGTCACATGAGCTTATTTATTCGTGTTGGAAATGGCTTCGACCTGTTCAAGGTTGACGCGACATTGCAGCCAATTTACGGTGTCCACTTTACAGCGTCGCTGTGCGCTACAGGGCCCCACGCCCAGACGGAACGACAAAATGTACGCGTCGATGGGGCAGGAATGGGGATTCCACGGCAGCAGGCAGGTCGGCAGATAAGTTAGCAACATCCGAGAGGAGGTCCTGGGGAGGTGTCTCCACGTATGAGTGTTTCGGGCTATCTAAGGAGACGATCTCTTCTGGACCATCCACGAAGGCTTTGACAACTGTTTCCGCTCTAATGTCCGGAATGGGCATTGCTTCGGGCCAATTCGAGTGAAGCGGCCGATAATCGTCAGAATGTGCCGGCAGCCATTAGATGGAGGCAGCGGTAAAACCAAGTCCAGATGAACATAGTCAAAGCGACAACCACGTGGCAGGAAAGACTGGGGTGGAGTCCGTATGGCGGGTCACTTTGGCGGACTGGCAAGCAAGGCACGAGCGGGCCCCACTGGCGAACGTCGATGTTAATGTTCGGCTAGACACACCGCTGCGTAGCGAGGCGCTGTGTGGTCCTTATGCTGAGATGACAGATGCCTTGGAGTGAATGAAAAATGACACGACGAAAGGCCTCCGGGATGAATGGATGATATGTCGCACCACAGCCATCCGGTCACCAGCGGATGAGGCACGAGCTGCAGACGGAGGGCACTGGGGCGGTCACGCAAAGCTTTAAGTTTAGGTTCTTCTAGCTGCGCCCGGGCCAGACATTCCCAATCGACAGCAGATGTAGACACGCCGATGGAGGTAATGCGTGAAAATGCATCAGCTGCATCATTGTCGATGCCTTTAATGTGCCGGATATCTGTCGTGAACTCCGATATGTAGGCCACAATATTACGCAATATTGTTGCAAAGAAGATGGGCAGTGGCGCGAGAGGAGCTCTCGCGCTAGGCCAGCCATTAAATCATCGTTCATCCTGTAACCGTGTTATGCCGTCTGCTTGCTTGTCACCACGTAACAATATTAATGAAGCGAAACCGAAAAGGGAGGCAAGCACAGTTTCAGCACTTGACAAGAGCTGAATGGGATCGTCTAGAAGCAGTAAATAGAGAGGCTATAAGAACCATCACTTGTCTTCCCCGCATCACACCGGTCGTGGCACTACAAGAGAACGCTCAGCTCAACACATCAGCTGAACTGGTACAGCAACGCCGTGATGCTCGTAGCCTTAAGGCGACCCTCCTGCACTCACCGCGAGTACTCCGGGCCTATGCTACATCGCACACCATATTGCCGCCGCCATCGTCAGTTCTTCCTCCGTGAAACTTTGTTCAGCTGAGCGAAAACAAACCTACTGACCTTTAGAGACCAACCACATCTTATGCGGCATCATCCCTTCGTGAAAGGATCGCAGAGCAAGACACCAAACTGCCCCAAGGCTCAATAATTGTATATGTAGATGCCACCATTGACGGATGTGAAACGCCAACTGCAATTCATTGTCCTTGTAAGTAGGTCATCCAGATATCATTTTCCAGAACCTCCTTCTTCTTTCTGTGCTGAGCTGGTTACCGTCCAAAACGTGTTTCGCTCTCTGTCAGTCCCAACCTTACTACATACAGCCAAAATTGTCATCCGCACCGACGCCCTACAAGCAATACGTCTGCTCCGACGCTTCAGTCGAAGCCCAGAAATCTGCCAGAATACACATCGTCTGGCGGCTCGCATCACGCAAACCATTCGAATTGAGTGTGTCCCACGCGACCTACTCAGTTCGCAAACCTCTGCAGATTCTGCAACCCGCCAGGCGACTCTACCTTAATCAATGACACGCTTCGTCACTATGGATGATGCCACTCTGCTTCTCACAAGAAAGGAGCACCTCCGGCGCCGCATACGTGCTCTTGTCCCACCGTGTGCGGTAACCCTCCCCAGCGGTCTTACCCGCGCAGAGGAGGTTGCGCTACGGAGGATCCGGGTCGGGGTTGCCCTCACACCTGCTGTAACACGAACATGGCCTCAATATCGATATTTATATCAGCGTCCAGGATGTACAGTTTGCAAGTCACAAGATCATGAGGCAGATATTCACCACTTGTTGTGGGTTTGCCCGGCACTGAAGCCGACGAGAATTCGGCACCTGGCGGCAGTGGGCCTTTCGCCGAACAACTCATCTTCGTCCGTAGCTTGGACGCAAGGGCCTTATCATCGCTCTCTCTTGAACTTTATTAGAAGAGCCAAACATTTTCTTTTTTTTAATACCCTTTAAAATTTTTAACATATTCTATTATGCCCTGAGGGAATAAACAACGTTATAAAAAAAAGGGGGGGGGGATACAGAAGAGAGACGCGATTATACAATGCTGAGTGTTATTTTTTACGCGTCTACAAGCGAACAGCGTCGAAACTGCATTTCAGTGCCCACTCGGCATCCGGTGTAGTGATCCAGCTTCTTAATTTCCAGATACTTACTCCACCGGGAAAATAAACCCAACGCCATTCGTAGCGACTATTTGAAGAAAAAAAGAATACTAAGGCTATTCGATGGCACACTGCGCGTGTGTCGGAGCGCGGGCGTCTGCACCTTGCAGCGCCGCAAGAAAGCTGCGCCGTCGTCATTAGCGGTTCGCTGATTGCGTAATGTTTATTTATTGGACGCGTTTATCGGACTCGCAGTTCCGCTTCACCGACCTTCACACGACCACGCCGGTGGAAACGGCTCTTTTCAAACTTGGCAAACTTTGATTCCGTCTAATTTTGGAACTGGCCGCAGAGCTCTGTCTTGACAAGGCTTCGCCTGAATCGCGTTGCGTTCGGGAGGCTCTATATAAGCCGGACGTTGCTTGGATATGCTTCACCACGTATACTTAGGAGATCGCTTGGCGCCATTTTGCTGCATTACACGTGCGTGGAGCTTAGGATCGGCGTGATCCTTGAGGCGCGGCCTCGGTCGGTATAATAGCCGACATGGTTCGGTCAGAGAAACGTGTAGCTCCGCAGCTTGCGATTCTTGCCTGCGATCTCGGTTTTTCCATCAAAATGAGAAGACAACGTACAAATCCTGCCGTTTGGCAACTGCTTTATGCGTTTGGACTGAGGGTCGTGAAAAGGAACACGAAAAGCACGAAGCTATGGTATTGAATTTCAGAACCGGTTAATAATGCGGGCGCGCCCGCATATTCAACAATCTGGTTTCGTAATGCCAAACAATCTGGATTCGTAATGATAAATCAAAAAAATTGATAACTCTTTGGGGGTCTAGCCAAGCCAAACTTAATAAGCCTAATCCTTCTTTGAAAGAAAACAACAACAACAAATAAAAAGGCGGATATTTGCATTGTTGTGACGCTGGGGCTACGTCGACCCGGCCTTCACTTGGTAGCGTGCAGAGACTCGGGGTTGAAGAAGGACTGAATCTTCTAAGTTGGTGAAATATGTACAAGCAGGTTTACTGGCACTTTGAGAAAACGTATTTACAAGAATATTTACATGAAAAAGAAGGGTACATCAGCAAAATGACAAGCGTTAAGAGTTCTTAGCGAGAAGCGACTGGATGAGCCGTTTACCCAGGGCCCAGAGCGACATTTCGTGCTCTGCAGCGTCCTTAAAAACCCCCTATGTCCAGCCCCTCTCTGAAGATGCTGACCAACCAAATCCAGGGCACGCCCCTCAGGTATCGGCATCCAATCGAACACATCACTGCACTGATGGTCTGAAGCACTGACTGGTCCGGCATTCATTCGTTGGGCGTGATCACTTGTTGGCGGGAAAAGCTTGGGAACGGCGAGGAGAGGAGGTACATTTCTATTCTTCAGCAAAGAAACCACAGGCTGGTTCTGACAAGGGGTTTTACTTCTCAGAAACCCGAGTGCACGTGGCGCCGCATAGGGCTCCCAACATGGTCCCTTTTCGACAATTGCAAATCTTTCCTGCATTCCCGGGAAATCACTTAATGGCCGTATGAGTCATGCTCCTTTCTTGTCCTGCACGTCAGCGGACATGTCACTCTGTCGTCTCCTTTGGATAGGAGGCATTCATCACTGGAGGATAGCACTTCTCGACTGGAAGGGTGAACAAAAGAAAGAAAGCACTTCCTGCTATTTCCCGCAGGGGGACGTTTCTTTGCGTTTTTCCAGACGTTCTCTTGACAGGGTCAATTTGGCATTTGCAGGTTGTCCACAAAGCAAAACATGCTTACAAAACAGGATTCCTGGAAACAGGCTCACTTAGAGCCATTGGACCATCACCACATATTCACAAAACTTATCCATGCCCACAGGCGAACAATAGAGCGCGCAATTGCGGATGCTTGGTCGTAACAGCCTCCTCCCCCGCCAGAAGAGTCTCGGAGGGCAGCAGTCCCAGCTGCTGCATGAAGAGACGACTTAATGGCCTGCACGTGAACGCTTGAAGCTCGCTGTTGCTTGTCGCGTTGTCTTGATTGTTGTAGGCCAAATTGCTCGAGCTGTCTGAAACTCAACCACATGTCGAAGCAAGCACTCGGCTCCCGTCTGAAGAGACCAGGTCAAAAGAAAACTGCCATTGTTGTTCGAGAAAAGCCCACTCTCAAGACGTTCAGGACCCACGTATTCCTAGAAAACCAAACATGCTGCTTTACATAGTCACACATATACAAGCGCACGAAAAAAAAAAAAAAACTTGATTATCAATTTCGATACATGGTGAGGAACATCTCGGACCGCTTAGAAAGAGCGGCTAAGCGCGTCCGCATTCCCATTTAACTTCCCCTTTTTGTATCTTATTTCAAAATTGTACTGCTGTAAAATCAAGCTCCACCTAAGAAGGCGACTGTTCTTCGATGTCGCAGTTTGCAGCCAAGCCAGGGGACAATGGTCCGTCTCTACGGTGAATTTGGCCCCTCCAAGATAGCACTGTAATTTTTGAATGGCCCATACAATGCAAGCGCATTCTTTCTCTGACGCGCAATAAGCCCTCTCTCTAGAACTCAGTTTTCTGCTCAAGTAGAGCACGGGGTGCTCATTACCGTCGTCATCTCTCTGGCAGAGAACAGCACCTAACCCTCGATCACTGGCATCACACTGGACCGTGAATTCTCGGCCATAGTCTGGAGCTCGCAATACCGGACGGCTAATCAGCACAGCCTTCAGGTTTACGAAGGAGGCTTCCTTTTGTTCGTCCCAGACTACATTTGTCGGTTCTGTCTTGCGGAGAGCGTCGGTCAGAGGGCTAGCCAAAGATGAATAGTTAGGGATGTAGTGATTGTAGTATCCCGTCAGACCTAGGAATGCTCGAATTTCCGTCTTCGTGCTCGGCCGCGGGTAGTCTGCTACCGCAGAAATCTTAATCTCGCTGGGTTTCCTGAAACCTTGACCTACATTGTGACCCAAGTAGTCCACGGTCGCCCTTGCCAGGCAACATTTCTCGGCCTTTACGGTTAGTCCAGCTTGACGCAAAAGGCTCAGTACAGCTCTTAGATGTACCATATGGTCCGCCCATGAGTCGGAAAAAACCGCAATGTCGTCTAAATAAGGCACCGCGAATGTTTCACACCCCTTTAAAACCCTATCCATGAGTCGTGAAAAACAAAATGGAGCATTTTTGAGCCCGAAACTCATCATTGTTGGCTGGTAGCTGCCCGTCGGAGTGACGAAAGCCGCGTATCTGCTGGCGCGTTCAGTGAGCGGTACTTGCCAATATCCTCGAGTAAGGTCCAGCGTAGTCACATATGCCGCTCTACTGACCTGTTCTACTCTCTCCTCAATATTCGGAATAGGATACACTTGATCCCTGGTGAGAGAATTTAGCTTTCGGTAGTCTACCACAGGCCTAGGGTCTTTACCTGGAGCTTCTACTAAGATCATAGGCGAAGCATAATCGCTTTCCGAAGGTTTTATTACTCCCAATTCCAGCATGCGAGTTACTTCCCTATCCAGAATTTCTCTTTGCCTTGGAGAAAATCGGTAGCACCTTGATCGCACTGGCACGTCTGAAGTCAGCTCAATATCGTGCTCAGTCAAATCAGTTCTGCCTGGCCTGTCCACGAAGCAGGCCTCAAACTCTGTTATTATCTCGCCCAGATCGGACAGCTGGGATTTCTTTAGTTCTCCTCTCTGCTCCGTCTTTTTGAGAAGCTCCTGAGCGTTGCTTCCTTTTCCGCTGAGGCAAATCAAGTTGTCCCCCATCTCCTCGGGAAGGTTTAACGTTAGATTTACCACGGCTTCCCTCTGCACATAAGGCTTCATAAGATTGCAATGATAAATGCGCACTTCTTTACGCCTACCGGGAATTTTCACTGCGTAGTTAGTGTCAGAAAGCTTTGCAACGACTTCAGCCGGTCCTTCCCACTGTACTTCGAGCTTATTCTGCCTTGAACTTCTCAGCAACATCACCTGGTCCCCGATACAAAATGTCCTTTGACGGGCTGTCTTATCATAGTACACCTTGGAACGAGCCTGGGCTGACTTCATGCTGGCCTCAACGAGTTCCTTAGTGTTATGTAAGCGATTCAAGAGGTTCAGAATGAATTCTACTACTGTTGGGTCTTCTCCGCGCCCCTCCCAGGCTTCGCGCACCATTCGCAAAGGTGAGCGCAGTGACCTTCCGTACACCAACTCGGCTGGGCTAAATCCAGTGGATTCGTGCGGCACTGACCGCAAAGCGAAAAGCGCTGCAGGCAGGCAGGCATCCCATTCGCGCTTGTTTTCATAGCACAGTCCCCTCAGGACTCGTTTGAGAACAGAGTGCCATCTTTCTACGCTGTTGCTCTGCGGATGATGGATCGAGCTATGCACTACCTTAATGCCGCATCGCTCGAGAAATGAGGTGGTGAGGACACTCGTGAAAACGCTACCCTGATCACTTTGGACCTCGGAAGGGAATCCAACTCGTGCAAACACTGACAGCAGCGAATCCACTACACTCTCGGACGTCACCTCGCGCAGCGGAACAGCCTCTGGAAACTTTGTGGCTGGGCATAACATAGTGAGGATATAACGGTACCCTGACTCTGTCACAGGAAGTGGCCCAACTACATCTATTACTAACCGGTGAAACGGCTCGGTAATGATTGGTACTAACACCATCGGCGCTTTCCACTTATCTTGCGCCTTTCCAACCCGCTGGCACGTGTCGCATGACCGTACAAAATTTTCCGTGTCCTTAAAACATCCAGGCCAATAGTATTCTTGCAACAGCCTCTGCTTTGTTTTCTTTATTCCAAGGTGACATGACCACGAGCTGCCATGGGAAAGTCGCAGTAAGTCTCCGCGGTACTTTTGGGGAACAACTAATTGGTCCCGCTCTACTCCGCGCTTATCCTTGAATAAGCGATACAGCACTCCCTTTCTCATCTCGAAAGAAATATTGTTTGCTGTCTTAGTGGCGCGGTGGCGCTCCCTTATCTCCTGTATCTTGGGATCATTGGCTTGCTCTATAGCTAAGTCCTCTCGGGTTCCACTTAAAAGTCTCGTGAGATTACTAGACACTGGCGGCAAGAGGTTACTCTCAAGAACGTCCTCATTCCGCGTCTCATCAAGCTCACTTTCAAGTTGACATATCTGAGATGCCTCGCTCTCAAAGTTTTCTGACCTGCTATCTTCCACATCGACCACTGTTTTAACTGCCGTTTCTTCCGCTGTGGAATTTTCTGGTATGAGCAGTGTAGCTAGTTCTCGCGCCCTTGAACGTGTTAAGGCTTGCACAACTCTGTCTCCGAACAGGATGCCCCTCTTTCGCAGTAGCATGTCCGATTTGTTGGAGAACAAATACGGATAGCACTTAGGAAGCTTTCCTGAAACGGCAGCCTCGGTTGTTAATTCGCCGAAAGGGCCCTCGATGACCACGTTCGCGATCGGCAAGCACACACTCTGTTCCTCAACTACCTGTCGGATCCATGCACACTGTCCTGTATAGTCGGAAGGCGATACATACGCCGGATGGACAACATCCATCGTTGCGGCCGAATCGCGCAGTACCTTGCAAGGCTTCCCGTTGACTACTAGGTCATGCAGGTAGGGTTCTAAAAGCTGCATATTTTCATCGCAGTCCCTGACATACGAGAAAGCAATCTTTTCTTTCCGGCAGTTGACGGCAATGTGACCCTGCTCATTACACCTAAAGCATGTGAGCGGCTTCCTAGCCTCAAGCTTATTCTTTGTGTTCTGCACGTTGGTCACTTCCCCACTTTTCTCACTGCCGTCCTTTCTAGGGAATTTGCCTGAAGA
>NC_139349.1:142891190-142993690 GCF_055883805.1 Amblyomma maculatum | reverse complement strand
GTCTTCCCCTTTGTTCAACGTTCCCCATCCCTCTTCCACCGGCGCCGAATGTCACCCTTCTGTCTGGACGCGGCGTGTCTGTGAACGGACGTTTCAACCGCGACGGCGGTGTCGTGTCGGCTCGTATGAAAATAATACGGTAGGTACGCACAAAGAAGCTTAACCTACCCCTTTGGGGACTCGATTGCCTGTCAGCCGCCCAGTGACACTCGTCACTCTAATGGCTTTCCCTGCTTCATCCGGTGAGAATGAGTATATGCGAGATAATTAAGGCACAAATAAATTATTAGTGATTGAACGGGTAGCAAATGAGGCTGCGCAATGGCAGCCGGCGAAAGGGAACCATCAACGGCGCCACGTTGTACCCGTAAGGGCGGTGATTAGTGTACCCCCAACGTTAGGTCTTTCTTGTACTGATCCTCATTCCTTTATCGACCGAGATAGGCCAGTAGCATAAATAATCCAATTAATTAGGTTCGCAGAGCTCAGCCTAACCTCCGTGGTAGATTTAAAGCAGCTGGCTAGTCTCTGAGCAAACACCTCTTCGACGGTTATTGAACTGCGAATTGCTGCGTTTTTTCTAACAGAAAACTCATAAAATTTTCAACGGATCGCCAAGTGCGCGTGCGTAGCCCCTTTTCGAGAAGACCTGCAACTTCAAAGCAGAGCTCTTGACGAACTCTTTGACAGTGTAGTAATTAGTAAGAATTCCTTTAAGAATATTTTCTAGATTCTCTCAAACGTCTTTATAAGTAGCACAACGGCAGTCCTTTGCGTCCGGGGGTGCAAACGAGACTGAAGAAGGCCCCTTGCGATTATAGCACCAGTCTAAGTCCTCTTCCCTGCTACTTCTTCCATAGGAAGGTAAAAAAAGCCTCAAAAAGTTTTATTTGACCAATTTTTCGGCACTCTGGGTGTGTACCTAAGAAGGATAATGTTTCAAGCATATATTTTGCAGTCGATCTGAAGATAAAAAGAGTAGAAAATCTTTCGGCACGTATTGCTCTTGATTTCACTTTTCTTTATCGTTAATTATGTTCAGTAAGAAATGAGACAACTGATTACCGAACTCTGAACATATTGACGAAGTTTTAGCACCGCTCTGTGCAGGTACTGCAACGGTTTGGCGCTGGCTTTGGACATGGGCTTCATAAGCAATTCCTTTGCAGGCTTGTTAGGTAATGACAGTGGTTGTACGATAGCAGTATGCGCATGAATAGAGCTGCCAATACGCGCGCGGATATGTTTCCGAGGCATCAGTAGCGCCGCCCGCAGCTGTTCTACTTGTGACCTGTCAGCTCTGACAGCGCGCACGCACTGTAAAATCTGGTAGTGAATTTTCGTTGTTCTTCTTTAAATAGGTTCTTCTTCGTGAATTGAAGACGTGGCAAATTGCGCCACAGGTGCGCCCCGTCCTAAACGGTGATCAGAGACGACGAAATATGGATAGCGACACTTGAGAGTTACAAAGAGATTAACTGAAGTTTATATACAAAACTTGGCAATATTTACAGCAAGGTTAGGCAAAAGATGGATGGATCTGGCTAGCTCGGCCTAGCCGAAAATGTACACATCAAGCCATAGCTCAGAACATCAAACTGGTCTCTCGGGCTTGGTTTTAAGCCCTCCGTGTCCAGCCCACATTTCAATTACGTCCAGTCGGTCCTCCCGCGGACGTCTTCCCCTTTGTTCAACGTTCCCCATCCCTCTTCCACCGGCGCCGAATGTCACCCTTCTGTCTGGACGCGGCGTGTCTGTGAACGGACGTTTCAACCGCGACGGCGGTGTCGTGTCGGCTCGTATGAAAATAATACGGTAGGTACGCACAAAGAAGCTTAACCTACCCCTTTGGGGACTCGATTGCCTGTCAGCCGCCCAGTGACACTCGTCACTCTAATGGCTTTCCCTGCTTCATCCGGTGATTCGCGGCGCCTTCTTGTCTGCACGCAGCTAGCATCAATTCATGCTACAAGGAAAACTACCATGGGGTACTGAGTACATAGCCGCTAATCCGGGGGCGCCTAGCGATACCTTACGGTGGTGGTAGCAATAGGTAATGAAGGCAGACGGTACACGCTTTTTGCAACTCTCAGCTATAAGCGCATGATTGCAGTGCTCATAACGATGTTCGTAACGGTGTCAGCAAAGGTGGTGCTCCCCTACCGTGTGTCACGACTCTCGACTTTCTGACCTCGAGCCGACGTTGCCGTTACAGATCCGAGCATTTTTGTTTATCGTCCTCGAGCCTCAAATACTGTTTTCCGAACAACCGGGAATACGAATAAACAAAGTAAAGCTGAATTTTACCACTCACAGTTCTGTTGCTTCAATTTCCAGCTAATTGGCTTTAATTGGTTGAGCAGATTTGCGTCACCACATGATCTGAATTCTTGGCCAGTATTCGTGCTTTCTGAGGTAAAAGTGAGAACATAGAATAATCTTTACTGGCTCGTCTATTTTCTCAAGTTTGACATATTTACAATCTGGCGAAGCATCTACAAACTATCCTATTCAAGGTGACGTTCAACAGCGATAAAGATAGTCCACATTTTGCCCATTGTCTGTCAGCGTGTTCCTAAACGTTGTCGAACTTTCTTTACATTTATTAAGAATGGGAGAGAGAAACAGAGTAATTGAACTTTAATCCCCTAAGGTGGAGGCCCCCAGGGGGTGAGTCCTTAGTCCACAACTGCTGTAGTCATCTGGTTGGACAGCGCGATTAGGTCACACTTTCGTTCAGAGCCGTTATAAACATGGTGGCGGCGCACTGGGTTGCAGGGGGGGGGGGGGGGGGGGGGGGGGGGGGGGGTGGGGGGGGCTGGGTAATACTGATAAATTGACTTGGGTACTGCCATGCGGCCGAGTGGTGGAATGCGCGATATGCGTCACAAAAGGGCAATGCGCAGTGGACAGCATTTGGGATAGAAGTTATACGCCTGAATGGAAGGTAATAAAAAGCCATTTTTCAGAGTTGGCGTCACAGAGTATTCTCCCATGGAGAAGTGCTGTCTATAGGTTCCTCTGTACAGTCGATAACAGTTCAGTATTTTAAAATAGGTGAATGGAATTGGCTCCACATCTTACGTGTTGCCAAAAATAAAAACGCTGGTCAAGAACGAAAGGTTATCATTAAGCATTACCTGTCGCTTCACTTTCTTGTCATACAGGACGTCGCAACAACTGCATTAGATCAGGGAGGGGCTTCATGCCGAGTACCGCGTTCTCGCATGCGTAATTGCGATTACGATTGGGATGAAGTTTTAGACACCCATATCTCAGGACACAGCTTCGTTACTGAACCCCTACAAAATAGAACAATCATCAAATGTCACCATCTTTATTTTCAGTACAAATATGCATACTAGCTACAACGAGTAAAAAGTTGATTATTGAATTTAGTTAGTTGCTGATATTACGATGACTATCATTCTCACACTTTGCATCCGCCTGGCCGCATGACCCATGAACAGAAACAACTTCTATGTAGTGATCTTTGTATTTGCTTTAAAATCCCGAAAGTAGTCTGGACACCCCGAATGAATGACGTGCAGCCTTTCATGTAAAGTGGTGTATTACGGCTGTATGTCGTCGAGTTTTAGTGTAATTGGTGAGAATCGCAGGGTGCTCTCGAGTCACATTCTTATGGCGGATGTCAAGTGTCCCCCTGATTTTTTGTGCGCCCTTGTTTCGCTTGTAGTCAGGTGAGAATAGCATTCTGCGTAAAAACGTCGTAGGTCCGCCTGGTGGCAGTGGAAAATATTGGCGTAGCCCCTCGCTACAAATAAAAAAAGAAGGGGGGAGAGATTCATGTCGTGTTCTCGTTCATTTTCAATTCTAATCCATTGTGCTCGATCCCCACGGACATTTAGTGTTATTGCAAACATTCTTAGACAGTACAAGTTCCAGCTCTTGTAACTTTGTACAGCTTCAAATAAGATACATAGGTTTTACAGGGACCGATCTGTGCCCAGTGTGCACGTATGTTTCCCAGAGGCCAACGAAAATAGCAACAACGGCCAAAGAAGGGCAGCCGCCATGTTGTCGTTTATGCTGAATTCGACTGCAGGCTTCGAGGAAGTAGCACACGTCTACCTGACGGCAACGTGCGTTGGCGTCGCGCAGAGCGGGAGGCCAATCTACGGGGGCCCTTCTCAACTCTGCGCGTGCTCGTCAGGGCTGCGTGAGGCGCGGTTCGCACGCGGTCAACGGCGGCGCGCAGTCCACTCGCCTCGTCCCACGCGTGCATAGCCGTCCTCCTTTCAGAAATGTTTGTCGGGACGCTCCGCGGACGGATGCACGAATTGGGTTCAAGGCCTGCGGTTGCCGTCTCTGCGGTGGCCGCCCGGGGACCGTCGTCGGTCTATTGCGCCTGGCACGTCCGTTGACAGCATCGGGCGTAATCTGCGCCGACGGCGGAGTCGTGTGCCGTGCCAACGTTCTTTGCGTGGGGCTCGCTCTTTTCTCGCGTGGTGCTAGCACTGGCGCGAGTGCAAAGACATCGTACAGACGCTGGGCGCGGGCGGGCTCGCTACCAGTTGCGTAACCTCCCCCCCCCCCCCCCCCCCCCCTACTATTTTTTTTTAGCTGATAAACAAGTTTTTGACGGAGCCTTGAGAATGCTGCTGTTACCACGTTTATTCGAATTGATGCTGGCTTGAGTTCTAAGCCAACATCCGAAAGTAGAAGCCCGTGGAAAAATAAGTGTTTCAATTGTTAACCGACCGAAAAATAAAACAATTGGGAACGACAACAGCCACAGTACGCAAATGGCATTTGTTTGTCACGAATCTTCCCTAGCTCACTCGTCATTGTCCTCGCTGCTAGTCCTCCTTTTGCATTCTTGCATAGAGCGCTCCTCACGCGCGTTATAAATGTAGCACTTTGAGAACGACTGTGCGACCTATAATAGAATTCCGGTATATCGTTCCAGGCTGCAGAAATGCAGCTACTGCTTGTGACGTGGACTCAATGCGTCCTATTAGGGCTAGCTCGCGCGCTTCAATGAACCATTCTACATAAAACTTTCGCAGCAGATGCTTAAAACACTACAGCCTATAGCTTTACAGCTGTCAAGAGGCTGTGAAGCTATAAGCTGTCGTTCCGACGATATGTTAAGGATAAGAGATAAGGATATGATATGCACCAACTTTCACTCCGTGTGCCCATATGGTAAGAATCGACGATGATCGATGAGGGCGGCGCGTCCCCGAGGCTCTAACTGCTACGCGTGCTGTCGGAAATATTTAGTCCTAACCATTACAAAGTCATTGCTATGAAGCCTATAAGCTTTGACGTTATATGGGCGCTGTGGCGCCTATAGCTATGGCGCAAGCTAGGCCTAAACCTTATAGCGTTAAAGCCTCGTCCTCGCGCATTTCATATCCAGCGCACATACTAGGTCACGTGGCAGGACGAAGTTCCACGACCCGAGGAATTTCTGCGTGAAGTCAGTGAATCTAGTTCATTATCGTCAGTGTTAGGTATCAGTGTCCCCTCACAAGGCTTTTGTCGGCTACGGCTAGGATATGTAATGGATACCCTGCAGCCTTGCAGTGGAGCTTTGAGGGGGCACCACCTGCGCGCCATTCTTCGGTTTCCAATGAATTTCTGTCGTATCTTATGAATTCTTTTACAAATTCTCGGATAGAAGCTGGCGTAGGAACTTCGTAAAGGGAACCATCGGTTTAGATTCGAATAAATACGGCAATTAGTGCGCATAGCTACGTTGAAAGCCGTCGGCGAGACATATACAGCACGTCGCCTCTTTCGATTACTGACCTGCTATGAAGTACTAGAATCATGCTTTCTTACGTGGACCTTTCTGCTACGTCACTCTATGGCATCCACTTTATGTACTGCCGTATATGGTGCCCACGTAAAAAACACTTCACACGCAGTTGGCAATGCGCCTTATGAGGAGTCAGTATTGATACCCTTAAATCTGCTAGCGTTTACTTTTAGGTAGAGTTGTGTTATATTAGGAAAGAAAGTAGAATTGCTGCCTCCATTGTGGTTAAAAAAATACTTATATTCTTTCGTTAAAGTTTTGCGCGCTGTTCCCCATTTTCTTTCTTGCACTGTAATTCAAAGTTTTGTGGAGTGTCATGAAGGTGCATGTTCGCGAACACTTTCCAGTACATGAATTACTGCTAAACATCCGTCAGCACTGGTGCTGGGCTTTTACCGGTGGTAAGGACGACTTTCATCGTGTGTGCGTCCAGGCTTTATTTTGAGGTAACTGTGGGATATACGTAGCGAAAGCATTTGTACCTGGCGCTGGGCTGCCTACTCCTCTCCAATCCAATCTAGTCCCATCCAATCCAGCGTAATCCGATCCAGTTCAATCAAGTATAGTTCATTCCAGTCAAATGCAATCGAATTCTGTCCAATTCAATCTAAACCAAATATTTTCTTCTGAAATTTGTGCTGCGCTCACCACGAGTACTTAAGACTGCCATAGAAGACCATGTTTTGGCTTTGAAAATTAAGGCAAAAAAGATAGAAGTCTACCAAGGTAAGAGCTGCGAAAATATTGATCGTTATCGTGAAGTCGTGAAGTTTGAAAATCTGTAAAGAAATTACGGTCAAAATTATTTTTCAGAAAATGTCGAAAATTTGTGGAAATTCATTGCAGGCTTTCTAAACACCGAATTGGTCCCATAAACCAGTGCTTCGTGGCGCTATTTTTAAATGACGTTTTATGTGTGCGCCTTCGTTTCTCTGAGAAAAAAAGAAAAAGCAAGAAAACAGGAAGGTGTTGATGGAAAGTTTTACGAGGCGAGCGAGTTGTTTGGCCTATTAGTGCGCCTTGAATGACAAGCGCACGTCACAAGGCTCGAGAAAAAAAAAAAAGACAGAAACCGTGTTCATTGTCTTGTCATCACCGCGCAGACAAGGCGGTATTTAGCTGAGCTTTCTTTCCTTTTTCTACTTTAATTCCGCCTTTTCTTAATTTTCAATTCTCCCAGTTCAGCTAGAAAAGCGCGGTACGCTGAACTTGAGACTTGACTTCAGGGACATTTTTGTCACGTGGTAGTAACAAGGCCGAAGGCAGCAATCGAAGAGGCTCGGTTTTCGCTGAAATAAGCTCTTTCTTGCACTGGCGCCGTGTCCTCGTCCTTTGGTGACAGTTTTGTGTTAGATTCAGCGCGGTAGTATATTTATGTGACGAGGCAGTAGGCAACAATGGAACAGGATAGGATTTCACTAAAATAAAACGCTTTATTGGGCTGACTTGCGCCCGCAAAAGAAGAAAGATTTCAAAGTTTCGATCATTTATTTGCTCCCGTAGGGTCACGTGATTTGCGTTTGACAGTGTGTGTCTCCCTCAAGTGCTGTGTTTGGTTTACAACTGAAAATATTTAATATCGTAAAGATATTCAGTATTCAGGGTTTGAAAGTCGTTCGTACGCTTTCCCCCATTCCCCGTTCCTTGCTGCAGAGGTCACACGAAGTTTGCCTCTTCTAAACCGATCTGCTTCTCGAACTAGATTCCCGATCTCGCTTTGTGGCCCTCAACGTCGCAGCGCGAGCGGAATTTTGAGGAGCAAGTGCCAGCAGCGGCGACAAGGTCGCTCCACTCCGCATATTTGCGACGGGTTTACGATCCTGCAATGCGAAGGATTTACGGGCGTCAGCATACACATGCACCGAAGTCGTGCGTCGGCTGCATGCTTGACGCGTGACGTTTGGCCTAAGGGCTTGTACTGCCCGCCGTTCAACAGGAATCGCGCATTGTTCCTTCTACCGCAACGCCTCGCTGAAGACGGGGCGAGCACGGACTTGGAGGAAACACTTCTGCACTGTAAACAGAACTTCTCTCATTTATACGCAGAAGTCTGGAGGTAATTTGTTTCTGAGCACTTTTCGTATTTTTCTTCTCAAAATGAGCACCCTGAAAAGAGAACATTCGTAAACCACACTCCGGGCGTTATATATACGAGAAGGGAGCTAACAGCTACTAGCAGAAAGGGAAACAACCATATGAGAGGTTTATAGTCAGTCCGAAGTAGTAATTAAACGTAAAAAACAATCAACTAATAAGGGAGTAATTACTTATTGTCATCCACCTGAGCGCAGCCATATACGGCTACAAAGGAAGCCGTATGGCTGCGCTCAGGTGGATGACAATGAGTAATTACTCCCTTATTAAAAATCTACTGCACCTTGGGGGTTTCCCCTAAATATTTGACCAAAAATAATCAACTAGTTCAAGTTTTGTGTAACCTATCCTTTAGTGTGTGATTTATAGCAGCGCTGAATTACGGAGCTTATGTCACGCCCTAAGGTGGGTTGAGAGAAAGGCATAGTGTAAAAAACAATACCTGTTTTCTTAAAATCTTTCAGTGGCAGCTTTTTATTCACATGCAGTTGCTCCCATTTATATAAAGCATTTGTGGGGCTCTCATCCAGGTGCCAGTTGAAGTTGTCTGTTTGCCCACTTATTTCCTTTACTTTCGACGCAATGGTAGCGCAAATAATAAATGCAATTCACTTGGTACGCTGCTGGTAGTTCAAATCAAATCAAATCAAATTTATTTTCGAACTAGTGGATGGTCACCTGGGCTAAAAGCGGTACAAACAGCATGACAAAGGCACAGGAAACCCGTACACAACATAGCAGGAGAAAACAGCAAATTCCAGAAGTTCATTAATAATTCTACTATGAGATCCAAAAGTGTTGTTATTATTATAGAAACGATGTAGTGATACGTTGTTTGTCCAACATGCCAATGTTCACATCATTACACTCAACACAGTTGCTATAGTGTTGAAATCCTTGTTTCGGGAAACACGGAAAGGTTACGGGAAAATTATAGACGAATCGCCCGTTTTTCGCATTGCGGCGAATGTGAATCAATTATCGAGCATTCCAGTATAAAATGACGCAGTTTTTTTGTCACAGTATACTGAAAATAAGCTAGGTGGTGTGCATGTAGGAATTTATTAACACGGAATGAAATTCGAAAATGAAATCAGAGAGGGCAGGCATTGCCGTTGATCATCCGTTCTTTTCCATCCCTTCTCAGCTGATAATGCGGTTTCACGTCTTAACTAAAGTGTGGCTAATGTAAGCTGTGGCGGATAAAAAGTACAGGCCTGTGCCTCCCTTTTAATGTCGTAGATAATCCTATGGCCCCGATATATTCAACATAATTTTGTGTTTATCCTCATCAGTAAGCGAGGTTCTTACGTGTTTCATGCTGTCCTTTTTTCACAGTTCCACGTAATTTGCAGCAGCTAGTTGAACAGTACTGTTGGTCATCGAATAATTCAAACAATATGTGTTTTTACTGCAAATCATCGAAAAAAAAAAAGACAGTCCCCTCTGTTGCGAGAGCCATGGACGTAAAAAAGTTTTTAATTGAAAACGTATTTTCACGCTTATAACGGCAAGGAAAAGCTGTGTTCTTTAGTAACCTTTACTACCATTATTTAGGTGTTCTATTTGTGCAGTATAACTTCATCTCAAATGCAAAGGTTGCCTTTTCAAAAAAGACGCGCTCTCCCGCTAGGAAACCCTACGGAGACCTGAGGATGCACTCACAGCTTCTCAACGTTTCATGCTAGAACATGAAACCTTGAGATTTCTTCGTGATTGAGATTTTGTGTACATCTGAGTCTTCGCCGCATCGCGGTGGAATGGTGGTTAGGGCGCTGGACCGCTGTACCGAAGGATGCGGGATCGAATCCCGGCCGCGGCGGCCGCTTTTCGATGAAGGCGAAAAGTATGCAAGGCACCCGTGTGCTGTGCAGTGTCAGTGCACGCCAAAAAGAAGCAAACAAAAAAAACCATAGTGGGCGAAATTCCTGGAGTCCTCCACTACGGCATTTCTCATAGCCTGAGTCGCTATTGTACAGTCGTGAGCAAAAGTAGTATACAACACTCGGCTGGTGGCGGAGCTCCGGAAAACTGCATTCCAAATTCATTTAGCAACAGCTATCTGAGATTTAGGCAATAGGCATTTTATCCACATGCATGTGTGACTGTCGCTGTTCCTGTCACTGTCGCTAGATGGCATTTAGATGCAGTTTTCCCGACAGTTGACAGTTGACAGCCGTGTGGTGCGGACGCGTGTTCCATCGCTCCTCCGATTGCACGTGGCTACCGGAAACGGACGGACTGGCGACAGCGGGAGCTTCCGAAGCGTCAAATAGATGAGTTCTTTCTTTTATTACCTTATTTCTTTTTCAGCTAGTTAGGTTAGGTGCAGCCTAAAGAATAGATTTTAGCTCTTGGTCCTAGCGGCCTGGTTTTTCGTGCCGGCAGCTAGGTTTTCTTGGCGTTCATTGTTTAGCTATCTTGTTTAGATAAATATTTTTCTTTCTAGGCTATTGGCATTCGCAGATTTGGTTTTTAACGCGTGTTTGCTAGTCGTTTCTTGTGTCTTCTTTTGGAAATTTGTATATTCTAAGAATTCGTAACAGTTATAGTTCAGTCGATGAGCGCTTAAGATGTGAAATCGAAAGAAGGTAAAGTGTACTCAGTGTGAGGCGCAGGTTAATCTCAAAGAAACGCGTTTTGATTCTGTAGGTGAAGCGGAAGGCAGCGACTTTTTGTGTCGATGTTGCGTACTGAATGCACGTCTAGATAGATTTGATCAAGAAAGGGGCAGTTTAGTGTCTCGTGTGGAGGATTTAGAAAATGAAGTACGTTTGCTAAGGACGGAAAATCAGAAACTGCTTGGACAGCTTACTCAGATTGAAAAGAAAGGGGCCGACTTTGTCCTTGGAACCAACAAGAACGAACATTCCAATGCGGGCCACGTGGCTGGGGCCAGCACTGGCATGGAAGGCATAAGCAAAGTAGGTCAGGCGGATCCGAACCGTCAGAGTTATTTAGAAGCAGCTAAGACGCCGGAAAAAAAGGAAGAAGTAAGGCAGTATGAAAATCCCAGAGATAAGGACACAGATAACCGAAAGCAGGAGCCAACAGTTGGGAGAGGGAGAGAGAAGGCCCAGGTGCTTATCGCCGGAGATTCTAACATGGACAGGTGCAAGCGAGATATCTTGGAATGTGTAAGGGGTGATAAGAGAGTGTTGGTTGGAGCCTTCCCAGGGAGAACAATGAGGGCAGTGCTAAAAGAGAGTAAAAATAGGCTGTTGAAGAATTCCGCAGAGCGCAGTATGGTAATAGTAGCCGCGGGGCTAAACGATGTCCTAAATGGTGACGCTGCAGCAGTGGTGGAAAGTTTAGCTAAGGGAGTTGACAAGATCAGGGAGATAGCACAGCAGACGCAGATAGTTGTATGCACAGTACCATAGGTGCTAGGATTGAACGGAAAGATGGAAAATGACGCGGTGACAGTTAATCAAGACATAAGAAAGTTAAGCCTGGAGAAGCGTTTCGAAGTGGTTGAGGTAAACAGGGAGGTACATAAAGCAGGTTTTGGTAGGGCTTTTCAGCGAGATGGCGTTCATTTTAACAGAAGGGTGGGTGCAGAGATCGGCTGGCGCTTGGCAGGCAGGGCTGTAGCTTTTTTAGGGGGTCCGCGAGGACTCCGTGCACAGAAGTAGTTAGAAGTGAAGCAGAAGAAAGTGTAAAAATGGAGGCTGAGCCCCCAAAAATGGCAAAGAGTAGGTCGAGAAAGAAAAGTGCAAAAAAGAAATTTAACACTAGGATCAGCTACATAAACATGCAAGGAGGTAGAAAAAGAGCGAAGTGGCTAGAGATAGAACAGCAGTTGAAGGATGACAAAATAGGTGTGTACGCTCTTTGCGAGACTCATCTCAGGAATCTAGAAGATCCGCCGTTTATAGAAGGCTACGTCTGGGAAGGGTGCAACAGAACGAGAACGGAAAGAAAGGGTGGAGGGGTAGGTATGTTGATACATCAGGGAACAAATTGGCAAAGAATTAAATCATCTTGTAAAGAACATATCTGGGTATCAGGAACCATTGCCGGCATAAGGACATGGCTAGGGGTAGTTTATTTAGGAACAGGACATCAATGCAGGCAAGAAAACAGGGATCTTGTTGAATGTCTCAGTGACGATATAAGCCAGTTTGGAAACGGGGCCAATATTATTCTGCTGGGGGACATGAACGGCCACATCGACGATCTGGATGGATACACGGATTGTAACGGGAAGCTAATGCTAGATTTCTGCGAGCGACACGATCTAGTTATAGTAAATAGAGGAACAAAATGGGAAGGCCAAATCACGTGGGAATTCCGCAACAGGCAGGCGACCATTGACTATTGTCTAATGTCGCAGGAAATTTATAGCAAGGTCACAAAAATGGAAATAGACGAAGAAGGGGAGTGTAGTCTGGGAAGTGATCATAAACGTATTAGTCTGCAGATGGGGCCCTTGATGAAAAGAGAAATGGAACTTAGACAAAACGTAAACGCAAAATTAAACGACGATCAAATAGCGCAGATAGCAGCAGACATAGAGGAAGCAATAGAGAAAAGCCCCATGGTAGACTGGGATTATGAACAGGTAGAACTACTCATAAGGAGGAAAATTCAGGAGGTTAAAGTAGCAAACCGCTGGAATGGAAAGAGGAAGCCACGGAGCTGGTGGAATAAGGAAATCAGGGAAGCTATTGAACAACGACGGGCTGCTTCAAGGGAACACCGAATGGCAAAGAAAGCACAGGCTTCTCAGGAGGAAATCGACCAAAAATGGGAATCATATCGACAAAAGAAACTTCAAGTGCAGGCCCTCGTCCAAAGTAAAATAAGACAGTCTACCGATCGCTGGATGGCTGATATACACGATGCCTCTAGAGGCGGAGCAAGAAAATTCTGTAACCATATAAGCTGGCTAGGGAAGAAGAATCAAAGAAAGCAAGATCGGATTCAAGATAACGAGGGAAATTGTTTAAAGGGAGACAACGCAGTGAACTACAATACATCAGTTATAGCCGAGTCATTTAAGAACGACGATAGGGTAATCTCCGCAAATCAGGAAGCAACACAAGGTAGCAGAATACAAAACACCTTAGAACTGAACAATCTAAACTGGAAAAAGGCAGAAAAAAATATTCCTAAAAACACATCTACAGGAATAGATGGAATTCCGATCAAGCTGATTAATGAACTCGGTCCAAAAAGTAAGGAAACGTTGTTAAAAGCTTTGGAAACAGTCATAGCGAATAAGCAAATTCCGGACAGCTGGCGGCAGAGTAAAATGAATTTGATTTATAAAGGGAAAGGAGAAAGGATGCACATAAAATCCTACAGGCCGATTACCATAACATCTGTTATGTACAGGTTAGCCATGCAGGCGGTGAAATTAAAGGTAGCATGGGTTGAAAGTATCAAGATACTCGGAGAACTTCAGAACGGCTTTAGAAATGGTAGGCGCTTAGATGATTGCCTGTTCGTGCTTACCCAATGCATCGAAATATCTAGAGTGGAAAATAGACCTTTGTATTTGGCCTTCCTGGACATAAACGGGGCGTACGACAACGTAAGCAGGGAACTCCTGTGGAACATATTAAAAGAAAAAGGTAGCGGTTATGAGATAATAGAGTTCCTACAGGAAATATACCGGGATAACAAAGTAGAAATTACGTGGGAAGGGATAAGAATTACGGAGGATGTCAAAGTATGCAAAGGATTAAGACAAGGCTGTCCTCTATCACCGGTGCTTTTCATGCTTTATATGATAAACCTGGAACGGACGATACATGACAGTAACCTAGGTTTTAACCTGTCATACAGATTAGGTGGAAAGGCGGTAGAGCAGCGCCTCCCCGGTTTGATGTATGCAGACGATATTGTGCTGCTAGCTGAGAGTCTGGAAGAATTGCAAACTCTAGTTAAGTATTGCGGAGACGAAGGGGACGCTCTAGGCTTCAGTTTCAGCGCAGTTAAGTCGGGTCTGATGATTTTCAACGGCTCAACTGATCAGGGTCTTAAAATTCAAGGCCTTGAAATACCTAGAGTAGCAGAATATAAATATTTGGGGGTATGGGTAAACGAAGGATTGGCATACATTGGAAAGCATGAGCAATCACTTAAGGCCAAAGGGCGAAGGAATGTCGGGATAATGAAGCATAAGGCATTGTGGGGATACAATAGGTATGAGGTATTGAGGGGTATTTGGAAAGGAATTATGGTGCCCGGACTTACTTTCGGAAATGCGGTTTTGTGCCTAAAATCAGAGGTACAGTCGACATTAGAAACAAATCAGAGATCCGTTGGACGATTAGCACTAGGTGCCCACGGCAAAACTACAAATGAGGCGGTGCAGGGAGATATGGGCTGGGCATCTTTCGAAGTACGGGAAGCTCAGAGTAAAATATTATATGAGGAACGCCTGAGGAAATTGGACAGTAACAGATGGGCAGCTAAGTTATTTTAATACCTGTACCTAAAAAGCGTTGACTCACAATGGAGGAAAAGAACTAGGAAACTAACTAGTAAGTATGCTAGTAACAAGGACGGAGAAATAAAGAGCATTAAACAACAGGTGAAAAACACAGAAGGTAAAAATTGGATAAATTCGATGGAAAAAAAAAAAAAAACAGAGTGTGGAATTATACCGAAAGTGGAAAATGCAGATCAGGAAGGAAGATTTCTTTGATAACTCAAGAGGCAGTGCCCTACTTTTTGAAGCTAGATCAGGGTGTCTTAGAACACGCAGCTACAAAAAGAAGTTTAACAATGGAGATGACGCATGTGCTGTATGTGGAAACTCCTGTGAAACAATTGACCATATTATACTCGAATGCAATGGTATCCATCCGGAAGTTGATGCAGGCGCAATCACTGTTCCTGAAGCTCTGGGGTTTAGAAATAACAGTGGCCGGGTGAATAAACCGGCGGTGGAAACTAGCAAAAAACGGCTGGAAGATTGGTGGCTTAAAAGCAGAGAAGGGACATAATGTTAGTAATGTAGGAGCAAAATTTAATAAAGAGAATGATGGTTTAGTTAACCATCCCAAATCAATAATTAAGATATATGGAGAAAAATGAGCATGATAGCTACTGCTACCACCCAGTTTCAAAGGGGACGCACCTATATTCCATCCATCCATCCATCCATCCATCCATCCATCCATCCATCCATCCATCCATCCATCCATCCATCCATCCATCCATCCATCCATCCATCCATCCATCCATCCATCCATCCATCCATCCATCCATCCATCCATCCATCCATCCATCCATCCATCCATCCATCCATCCATCCATCCATCCATCCATCCATCCATCCATCCATCCATCCATCCATCCATGCATCCATCCATCCATGCATCCATCCATCCATCCATCCATCCATCCATCCATCCATCCATCCATCCATCCATCCATCCATCCATCCATCCATCCATCCATCCATCCATCCATCCATCCATCCATCCATCCATACATACATACATACATACATACATACATACATACATACATACATACATACATACATACATACATACATACATACATACATACATACATACATACATTCATACATACATACATACTGTCGTGACGCTGGGGCTATGGCGACCCGGCCTTCACTTGGTAGCGTGCAGAGACTCCGGGTTGAAGAAGGACTGAATCTTCGAAGTTGGTAAAATATGTACAAGCAGGTTTACTGGCACTTTGAGAAAACGTATTTACAAGAATATTTACATGAAGAAGAAGGGTACATCAGCAAAATGACAAGCGTTAAGAGTTCATAGCGAGAAGCGACTGGATGAGCCGTTTACCCAGGGCCCAGAGCGACATTTCGTGCTCTGCAGCGTCCTTAAAACCCCCCTATGTCCAGCCCCTCTCTGAAGATGTTGACCAACCAAATCCAGGGCACGCCCCTCAGGTATCGGCATCCAATCGAACACATCACTGCACTGATGGTCTGAAGCACTGACTGGTCCGGCATTCATTCGTTGGGCGTGATCACTTGTTGGCGGGAAAAGCTTGGGAACGGCGAGGAGAGGAGGTACATTTCTATTCTTCAGCAAAGAAACCACAGGCTGGTTCTGAAAAGGGGTTTTACTTCTCAGAAACCCGAGTGCACGTGGCGCCGCATAGGGCTCCCAACATTGTCCCTTTTCGACAATTGCAAATCTTTCCTGCATTCCCGGGAAATCACTTAATGGCCGTATGAGTCATGCTCCTTTCTTGTCCTGCACGTCAGCGGACATGTCACTCTGTCGTCTCCTTTGGATAGGAGGCATTCATCACTGGAGGATAGCACTTCTCGACTGGAAGGGTGAACAAAAGAAAGAAAGCACTTCCTGCTATTTCCCGCAGGGGGACGTTTCTTTGTGTTTTTCCAGACGTTCTCTTGACAAGGTCAATTTGGCATTTGCAGGTTGTCCACAAAGCAAAACATGCTTACAAAACAGGATTCCTGGAAACAGGCTCACTTAGAGCCATTGGACCATCACCACATATTCACAAAACTTATCCATGCCCACAGGCGAACAATAGAGCGCGCAATTGCGGATGCTTGGTCGTAACAGCCTCCTCCCCCGCCAGAAGAGTCTCGGAGGGCAGCAGTCCCAGCTGCTGCATGAAGAGACGACTTAATGGCCTGCACGTGAACGCTTGAAGCTCGCTGTTGCTTGTCGCGTTGTCTTGATTGTTGTAGGCCAAATTGCTCGAGCTGTCTGAAACTCAACCACATGTCGAAGCAAGCACTCGGCTCCCGTCTGAAGAGACCAGGTCAAAAGAAAACTGCCATTGTTGTTCGAGAAAAGCCCACACTCAAGACGTTCAGGACCCACGTATTCCTAGAAAACCAAACGTGCTGCTTTACATAGTCACACATATACAAGCGCACGAAAAAAAAAAAACCTGATTATCAATTTGGATACATGGTGAGGAACATCTCGGACCGCTTAGAAAGAGCGGCTAAGCGCGTCCGCATTCCCATTTAACTTCCCCTTTTTGTATCTTATTTCAAAATTGTACTGCTGTAAAATCAAGCTCCACCTAAGAAGGCGACTGTTCTTCGATGTCGCAGTTTGCAGCCAAGCCAGGGGACAATGGTCCGTCTCTACGGTGAATTTGGCCCCTCCAAGATAGCACTGCAATTTTTGAATGGCCCATACAATGCAAGCGCACTCTTTCTCTGACGCGCAATAAGCCCTCTCTCTAGAACTCAGTTTTCTGCTCAGGTAGAGCACCGGGTGCTCATTACCGTCGTCATCTCTCTGGCAGAGAACAGCACCTAGCCCTCGATCACTGGCATCACACTGGACCGTGAATTCTCGGCCATAGTCTGGAGCTCGCAATACCGGACGGCTAATCAGCACAGCCTTCAGGTTTACGAAGGAGGCTTCCTTTTGTTCGTCCCAGACTACATTTGTCGGTTCTGTCTTGCGGAGAGCGTCGGTCAGAGGGCTAGCCAAAGCTGAATAGTTAGGGATGTAGTGATTGTAGTACCCAGTCAGACCCAGGAATGCTCGAATTTCCGTCTTCGTGCTCGGCCGCGGGTAGTCTGCTACCGCAGAAATCTTAATCTCGCTGGGTTTCCTGAAACCTTGACCTACATTGTGACCCAAGTAGTCCACGGTCGCCCTTGCCAGGCAACATTTCTCGGCCTTTACGGTTAGTCCAGCTTGACGCAAAAGGCTCAGTACAGCTCTTAGATGTACCATATGGTCCGCCCATGAGTCGGAAAAAACCGCAATGTCATCTAAGTAAGGCACTGCGAATGTTTCACACCCCTTTAAAACCCTATCCATGAGTCGGGAAAAACAAAATGGAGCATTTTTGAGCCCGAAACTCATCATTGTTGGCTGGTAGCTGCCCGTCGGAGTGACGAAAGCCGCGTATCTGCTGGCGCGTTCAGTGAGCGGTACTTGCCAGTAACCTCGAGTAAGGTCCAGCGTAGTCACATATGCCGCTCTACTGACCTGTTCTACTCTCTCCTCAATAAGTTCGGCAGCTTCAGTTGCCGACTTAATTTCGCCTCGGTCCTGTAACCAATTTCTTTCTTTTTCTGGGAGGCAGTTATAAAACTGCTCCAAAAGAATGCGCTCGACTACAGCGTCCCTATCACTGTAGGAATCAGTGCTCTTTAGCCACTCGCCCAAATTAACTCTTAAATTGTACAGGAATTCAGGGTAACTCTCGTCCCTGGACTTAGTAGCTTTCCGAAAACGTTGTCTGAACGCCTCGGCGCTAAGCCTATACTTTCTCAGAAGGCAAGCTTTGACCTTCTCGTAGTTGTCCGCGTCCTCCTTGCTTAGCCGCGCGACAACCTCCGCTGCCTCGCAGGGCAGAACCGTCAATAATCTCTGAGACCAAGTGTCTCGCTGGAAGGACAGTTTTTCGCAGGTTCGCTCAAAGTTAGCCAGATACAGACCGATATCCCCTGATATCACATATGGCTGCATGTACTTTGACATCTTGAAATCTGCCTCCTTGTTGAGAAGAGGTACCGCTAGCTGGGGACAATTGCCCGACCTCTTGCTCAACTCTAGTTCTAATTTCCGGAGCTCAATTTCTTGGTCCAGCTTTTTTTGCTTCTCTTTCACGCTTCTTTTCCTCTTTTTCCCACTCACGTTCGCGCTCCCTTTCCTCTTTTTCCCTCTCAAGTTCACGCTCACGCCTCTTTTCCTCTTTTTCCCGCTCTTTCTGCTCTTTTTCCCGCTCCTTTTCCTCTTTTTCCCGCTCTTTCTGCTGTCTGAGCTGTTCCTTTTTTTGACCGATGAGGTTCCATGCTTCACTGAGCTCCTCATCATCGGCTCCCAAATCTGTGATTGCCTTTATAATCAAAGGTTTTCGTGCCAAACCACTTGTATCAATTCCCAATTCCTCACACAATTGCAACAGTTCCGGTTTCTGCAGCTTTTGTAGGTCCATGATCGCTCCGAGTGTCGGCTACTTCCAAAACAACAGTGCAAACTACCAAACCTAAAGGCGTTTCCACACTCTCTTTACCAGTTCTAAAATCTAACCCTGTTCTAGAACCTGGTCCACATCAGAAGAAAAGCCAAGCACTCACCCACACATGCGATCGATGTTCCGAGCTGCCCTCTTGTTGGCCGATTGTTGCTCCTGCTTGTTGCTTGAGATGCCACCTCCGATCACAAGGTGTTGTGGCTTGTAGCTTCAGATCCACCTCCAATCACCAGATGTTGTGGCTTGTAGATTCAGATCCCACCGCTGGGCACCAGCTGTCGTGACGCTGGGGCTATGGCGACCCGGCCTTCACTTGGTAGCGTGCAGAGACTCCGGGTTGAAGAAGGACTGAATCTTCGAAGTTGGTAAAATATGTACAAGCAGGTTTACTGGCACTTTGAGAAAACGTATTTACAAGAATATTTACATGAAGAAGAAGGGTACATCAGCAAAATGACAAGCGTTAAGAGTTCATAGCGAGAAGCGACTGGATGAGCCGTTTACCCAGGGCCCAGAGCGACATTTCGTGCTCTGCAGCGTCCTTAAAACCCCCCTATGTCCAGCCCCTCTCTGAAGATGTTGACCAACCAAATCCAGGGCACGCCCCTCAGGTATCGGCATCCAATCGAACACATCACTGCACTGATGGTCTGAAGCACTGACTGGTCCGGCATTCATTCGTTGGGCGTGATCACTTGTTGGCGGGAAAAGCTTGGGAACGGCGAGGAGAGGAGGTACATTTCTATTCTTCAGCAAAGAAACCACAGGCTGGTTCTGAAAAGGGGTTTTACTTCTCAGAAACCCGAGTGCACGTGGCGCCGCATAGGGCTCCCAACATTGTCCCTTTTCGACAATTGCAAATCTTTCCTGCATTCCCGGGAAATCACTTAATGGCCGTATGAGTCATGCTCCTTTCTTGTCCTGCACGTCAGCGGACATGTCACTCTGTCGTCTCCTTTGGATAGGAGGCATTCATCACTGGAGGATAGCACTTCTCGACTGGAAGGGTGAACAAAAGAAAGAAAGCACTTCCTGCTATTTCCCGCAGGGGGACGTTTCTTTGTGTTTTTCCAGACGTTCTCTTGACAAGGTCAATTTGGCATTTGCAGGTTGTCCACAAAGCAAAACATGCTTACAAAACAGGATTCCTGGAAACAGGCTCACTTAGAGCCATTGGACCATCACCACATATTCACAAAACTTATCCATGCCCACAGGCGAACAATAGAGCGCGCAATTGCGGATGCTTGGTCGTAACAATACATACATACATACATACATACATACATACATACATACATCCATCCATCCATCCATCCATCCATCCATCCATCCATCCATCCCGAGCACTGTCGACGGCTTAGTGTTGTATACCACTTTTGCTCACGACTGTACATTAACCTCATAAACCAAATCAAACCGACACTGAGGCTTCATCTTCGTGCGATGAGGAAGAGTGCTTGTTTTTTTACATTGCTGTTTTCAAACTGTGCTGTAAAGACCGAGTGCAAGCAGCCTTGAAGCGAAACGCGTATAATCATCATCATTAACAACAACAACCGAAATAAATACGCCCACTGCCAAAAAAACCTCTCTATGCAGCGAATCTAATAACGTTGACTTTCTAATCTGTTTTGCCCATTTTACCCCGTAGATGTTCGTTATGGTATGACTATGAATCTATTCACTGTTGCTTTTTCAAAATGCGACATGACTCGCCTGTCCTTGCATCTACCGCGAGGGTTGTGACAAACGGTCGGTCGCTGATGGAGCCAGCATAGGTGTCAAGGGCGAAGAATAATAATAATAAAAAAAAAGGCACAATGGAGGAACTTACTCCCGCCAGCAGACCGGATATAATGAGCGACGGCGGCTAGAGTGCGCGAGTTGAGAAATCGCGTCATCAAAACTGCATTTGCGGGACAGCATCCACAGCCGCCCCGTGGAGGAGCCCATCACTCCCCCGTGTAACGTCGTTGGCGCACAGGCGCGGCAAAGCAGCCATGGGCCGATATCGCACGCATACAACGCATGTAGGCGCGCTTTCTCTGCACCGGCTTTCTGTTCTCCGTCCTTCGGCGGCACTTTGCTTCGTTTCCCGCCAGCCTTCGCGCGCTCTTTTTGTGGGTCGCGTTTTGTTTCTCCTCCTTCCTCGTAATGCGGGCCGCGTGCGATCAGTCTGCGGTCGGGAGCAGCCAAGGTGAGAGATGCTTATCTCCGATACCGCGGGGTATCGGGAATCCACTCGAAAACTCCGCACCGCGTTCGGGAGAATGAAGCAGAACAACTGAACGAAGAATAAAACCTGGTTCCTATTGTCGCCGGAAAGGCGGCGACCTTTCATATCAGCGATGCTGCAGTGGCACACATAGTACATGTATTCCAGTGGCGAGATTAGGAAAGGGGGGGGGGGGGGGGGTTAGGATGGCGAGATACGGTCGGATATGTAAATGATTGTTACACATGACAACAACAAGCAAAGGTTTCAGTGGTGGCTCTTGATGGAAGCTGAGACTACTGGCGTTGGCTGAAGTCTGCTGTCGTGAGAGGAAAGTTACATTATGCGTTTTTTCTTCTTGTAGGTGCAAATGTCCGCGCAGTTCAGAAAAAAAAAAAGAAATAAAGCAGCTCTAACACAGGAGCCCTAACAAAATTTTTGATATTCATGTATTCTCTGCTTGGAACTATAGCCTTTTATCCCACTGATGAAGTTACGATGCAATGATAGCCGCTTTTATGAGTGCATTTCGACAGCTCTTAACGTTTTTATTGACGCCGAGCTGTCAAATATGAAAAGTATGCGCATGCTTCTCCTTGGTTCTGCGCAATACCTTTCCTGTTTTCCTTTTTGCTTCACCGGGGGAAGAAGGGTATTTATTATTTTTTTATAGATACTGCAATACCGTATGGGATTGTAGTATTTTCTAAATAAAGAGTGGATTGCGGGAGCCTTGGTGGCAGTGTATAGTTCTGTCTTTAATAAATCAAGCGTGTGAACTTCAGATTAAGTAATTAAATAAACTTGCACACTGATATATATATCTGTGGCTCCCGTCGAGCGGTATACGGTGCCTGTTCTGTTACCAATCCTGGTTAGAGGTTTAGGGCCAAGAACCGATTGCGAAGCCGCATTTATATCAATTCCAAGCTGACTGACGATAACAAAGGACGATGGGGTGGCGCTTTGTTCCCGTTTTTTTCTCGCCAACAAACTGGACGACGATGAGGAATTCAGGAGCGCCAGCTGTGCGTTCGAAAATAAAACATTTTTCTTTGCTCCCACCTTCGAAGGTTACAACCTATGTTCCTTATTAATCCAACTATGCTTCACGCCATTGAGCTGAATTACTTTTCGGCAAAGCGCGAATTTTGTGGCGAGAAGGCAAACTTATACTACCTGATATGGGCTTGTCAGTAAGAAAAGCAGCATGAACGCAATAAAGCTGCCAACTTGGGAGTGCTGGGAGGCGGCCCTGTCCAGCTCGGACCTCGAGGAACAACGAGGCCTCGTCGAAAGAGCACGGACAGCGGCTTTACCAACGGTGTCCCGAACTACGTACCCGATCAGCATTCTTCTTGCCTAAATTGTTGTGGCTCTAAATGAACGTTTTCATCGTCATAATCATCTGCTCCCCTATTCTTGGCCACATCCCTCTCTGGGCCATCTGTTATTCGTCCCATAACAACAAAAACAACAACCATTAAAGCAGTTCCGAAGGTGTAGCCCTGCGGTGGTGCGTGCGTGTACCTAAGTGTTTCGCCTTTTCGCGGAAAGCGTTTTTGCATGTATTTTTGTTTGCATGCACGTTTACGCGCGTAAGTCACGCCTCCGCAAAGTCAGTGACAGTGACGACGACCTTGGCGATTGGATTTCACCCAGATGTTAATGCCCTTTTAATGCCGAGCAGCGTAATGGGAAGGCTGACGAACCGCCGTATACCTGACCTCCTTGCCCGCTTCGCCCAGGCAAAGGGGCCGCGGGAAGGTCAAGTGTGCTGCTTCTGGGAGCTTGAGGTCAGGCACGGCTAAGCAAGATCTAGGCCTTGGTCGTCCCCGCAGCCCCCGTAAGAGAAATCGCGAGCGAGATGGCGGAGCTCAATTAATGTTTAAACTTGGAAATGGGTCAGATAAGGGTTATACCTCGAGACACAACCGGTCGCCGCTCGTTCGAGAAACGCACCAACCGAACAAGAAAATTGAAAAGGGGAAGAGCGGAAAGAAACAAAACGAAAAACTCGGACTGTAAAGGGAGGAGTCAACCAACGCAGCGACCGTCTCGTAGAGAGGCGAGTTGGTTTATGTATGTATACAGCTGATCAGTGTGGACACGCAGCAATTTGGCAATCAAACCGCGGGATACTTGAGGCGGCGTGTCTGTATACGCGAAAGCACAGGGAGCCTTGGTTGCCGGTGCCTCGCTTCGGACGTGAGCGCAGTCGTAAATGTGTATCGCTTCTCATAGGGATACGCACGCATTCGGCGGCCGGCACATGCAGGCGGGCGCCCAAGGTTTCCGAGCGCGCACCAGTTTCTTCGACCGGCCGCTCTTGATCGCGAAAGCTTCGGACCGCGTGCGCGGCGAAGGTGAAGTGACAAGGACGCGCGGCGGCGCTTTTCTCTTCCGCCGGGACGGCCTGCTGCTAATTGCTCGTCAGGAAAGCGCAACAGAAGAAGCCATGCAACGGCTGGCCCTTTCACCCACTATCAGGCCTGTGCAAGAGCCGGGAATTTCGCCAAATATCAAGAGTCGCGGTGACCCTGCCTGTTAAGCGGCCTATGTCATGACTATCGGGCGCGCCGTGCGATGGTGACGCCGTCTACCTTTAATGCTGTCAGTAAATTATAGCTGAAAGTTAAGGGACGTTGAAGCTTTGCTATAAATGTCGACGCAATAGCGCCTTTAACCCCGCCTTTTCATTGCGTGCGGGAATTAAAAAAAAATAATTGTTATTATTATTTCAATTTTGAAATTACTATTACTTAAAGTACACATCTAAAATACACGTTAGTAAGCATACGCACCGCACCGCACCGCGTTCACTAGGCGCTATCACGCTTGATGCTCTAACGACCATCGTTTCCTCATATCTACGAAGGGTTGTTGGTATACCATATATACGTGCTAGCGCCTCTAGTGAAAACAGGTCGAATGAACCCTTCTCAAGCAGAGGAGATGGTGGATTGTCCTTGTCGCACTTATTTTCGCGTCACGTTGTTAACCATTTCTTATTTCTACGAGATGTAAGGAATTCTTTTCTACGTACCGTTTGTCAATTACGCTTAGCAAGCCAATGTTCGTTTTGTCATCTGCTTGTCACGTCGCTGGAATAGAACGCGTGGTTATTTTCGTGAAATTGTTCAAGAAACACGGATTTTTTGTACCCGAGTTTTAATGAAATGTTCAACCAATATTCATTAAAATTGAAACAGAGGCGTTATACCTTAGAAACCTGCTCCAGGCTATAATCCAAAAGCTCCAAAACTCTGGTTTAATTGCTCTTAAGCTGCTCCAAAATGGCTTTATTACTGCTCCCAAAACTGCTCCAGAATGCTTAAGCCTACCTCTACACCTGTATATGTAAAATATATGGACGCAAAATGTAAAGCCGCGAGTATCACTTTCCCTCATGACGCGGTTTGTATATATATATAAACTTATAGGAGGTGACACACGGTAGAAAAAACAACACTTTAATCCGACGTTTCGGCCGGGGTCCGGCCTTTGTCAAGGAATGTAGCCGGACAAAGGCCGGACCCCGGCCGAAACGTCGGATTAAAGCGTTGTTTTTTCCACCGTGTGTCACCTCCTATAAGTTTATGCCCTACCGGACCCATTCGAGCTTCAACCCCCTCCCTATATAAATATATATATAGGTGTCCAAGCTAACTTTAGCCAAGCGTTAAAAAATGAAACATTTGAGATAGGCCAGAGAAACCACCTGTGTACAGCTGCCAGCCATCTGGCGCACCATAGGCAAATTTCTGTTTTGCAATTAACTAATTAGTAATTAAGACAATTTTTCTTATTTACCAACAATTACCTTTAGACAACAGATGTGATTTGCAGAGTTTGCGAACATCTACTAAAACCCCTATTCCATCTATTTCCGATAAAGAAAGCCTCACGTGTATCGTTTTTCCAAGCCCTAAAGAAAGCCCGCGAAATGCAAAAAAATATCACATGACTGGCGCATTAGTGCGCCACGATTGTGGTGCTCTCAATCGTGGCCCGAGTGCACCACAATCGTGGCGCACGAATGCACTAGTCACGCGATATTTTTTGTATTTCGCGGGCTTTCTATAGGGCTTGGAAAAACGATACACGTGAAGCTTTCTTTATCGGAAATAGGTGGAATGGGGGTTTTAGAAGATGCTCTCCAAATCTGCAAATCACATTTGTTGTCTAAAGGCAATAGTTAGTAAATTTAAAAAATTATCTTAATTACTAATTAGTTAATAGCAAGACGAAAAATTGCTTGTGGTGCACCAGATGGCTGGCAGCTGTATACAGGTAGTTTCCCTGGCCTATCTCAAACGTTACATTTTTTAACCCTTATCTAAAGTTAGCTTGGACACCCTGTATATATATAATGTTACTAAGTAGCGACGGGCAAAGAGGGGTACGTCACGCAACGGTCAGCAAACGATCAGATACTGCTGATTTAAGTAGTTGCTCGAGGACGATCGGATTGAACCGGGGGGAAGTGATACGTCGCGCTCAGCAGCAGGGGATGAAGATGCAGAAGTTGAAGAGCCTCAGTATCTGATCGTTCGCTGACCGTTTGCCCATCGCTACTTCGTAACATATTATATATATATATATATATATATATATATATATATATATATATATATATATATATATATATATATATATATATATATATATATATATATATATATATTTTCTTCTACTTTGCGCTTAATTATCTTTCCCTTGAACAGATTACATTACTAATTTATGATATTATCGGAGTAAAATAAAAAAAAAGGCAAATTACAATCCCCAATGCTTTCCTCGGCCTCGCCGACTGTTGGCTTCTTTCCTTCACACATATATATACATACATACAAGCAGGGGTTAATGCATCAGATGGATCCGGTAAACGCTAAGGAGTTGAAACACGGTAGAAAAACGACTTTCTTATTATTGCGAAATCATTATTTCGTTATGTTCACAGATTTCTGTCCGCAGGATGTGTCCGCAGCAGTTGTGAGTAATTGAGAAGAGGTAGAGGTTTATGAGTGGTGTCAATCGATAGTGGGTGACGTAATGACGTAACATTGCGGAAAAGATTGGTCGCGTGCTCAAGTTCATCAAGAAGACGAAACACAATTCTCTTTTTTTGATAAATTGGGACAGTGAGGAAGACCAGTGTAGATTATACAAGGCGTCGTGTGTTATGCTAGGGGATATGATGGTATTTTGAGAAGTGGCTGCGGCGAGAGTACAATAAACAAGCAAAAAAAAAAAAGAAAAAAAGAAAAAACCCAAGCTGGTAAAGAGACAACAGCTAGAAGTGAATGTTTGTGTATACATTAAACGTAGCATCCAGTGACAGGGTGTGGGATAAGATAGTGTGAGGTAATGCTGTTATGTCGAGAGACAGATTAGCTTCCCAACATTTTTATTTAGACTGCAAGAAACAGTGTTAAACTTGTGTGTGGGGATGATTCGTGTACTTCACGTTCATGGTAGGTCTTGAAGCCGGATTTCAGTAATGTTACTCAAATTTTTTCAAAGGGTGCTTAGTAAAATTTACATGTTTAGAGATAGAAAGGTTAGGCAGCGTATTGCAATGAGCTTTGTGATTATTCAAACGGTATGCGGTATGATTATTCTGTTAGGCCTATATACTGAATTAGACTGAACACTGAAGCATGTAGATTACGTTATTAGTATCACGTGAGTAGCTACGAATTTTTAGGTTAACGCTCGATGCAGTGCTGGAAGCTATTACTGATGTCGTCATGTGCGCGCAAACTTTGCTATGTGATCTGTTGCATGGATGGCAGCCAATTGGTTCGATGTGTCTTGTTTTTGATTAGAATGTCGCCGAGGTTTCTGCCATGGCGGTAGACAACACGGGGGGCTTGGTGAAAAATGTGCTTTAGTCAGTCGCTTTGCATTAGAATTCCATAATGTTTGTTCAAAATTCCCGCGACGTTTGGGACCGATGCTGAGTGGATTAGTACCAGTTTGATTTGGGATTGACCAGATGGTTGCTTTTCTGCTTTCATGAGTGCCTCGCTGTCAAGAAGGCCTGCGGGTTCTACCGCGTCATCTATTATTCGCTCTGGATATTTTCTTTCGATTAGGATATTACAGAGGTTTGCACAGTTACGCTTGAAGTCGTGCTGGTCAGAACATATCTGCTTAATGCGGACGCCTTGTCCATGAGTGTTGTTCAATATGACAATTGTGCCTTAGTGTGTGTTTTATTTTAACATTCCGTTAATTGACTAGTTTTAGGTCACTCGTTCGAATTGCTCATGTTTTTTGTTGCTTTGTTTTGTTCCTGAACGGCTCCTACAATTTCTGTTCCATCTTTTTGCTTGTTACTTTTGTATAATACAATCTCCCAAACCTGCGACAGCCTGAGCCGAGGCTAGCAGTACGTTGTAAAATATATATATATATATGGAACTGAGTTTTCCACTGTTTAAGATGGCTGCTTTCGGAATGTAGGTATTGAGGTCTGTCACTAGGTTTCCGGTATAAATTAGCGTTAAGTTTGCCATTCTTTATTAAGGCGAAAACCTTTATTGCCTCATCTTTGTCGTCAGCAAAAGTGTCACACTATTTGCGGCGGCTCTGATTGGTCGAGACGGGATGACGTCATGGAGGTCTCGACCAATCACAGAGCACCACCACAGTATGCGCGAATGCGTGCATATATGGCCATATGCCAATCAATGATCAATTACTAATTGATGACAAGTAAATAGTTACTAAGGGCTAATCAATGGCAAATTAATTAATTAATTTACTAAATAATGTTTACCCACCGCTAATCAACAGCTGCTAAATAATTACTAGTTTCTAATTAATGTCTAGTGATAATGACTAATTAGTGACAATTGCATAATTATTTGATGAATTACTTAATAATGCCGCGCACCCGGTAAAATCAACTCAGTTCAGTTCAGTTCAGTACTGTCCGACTCTTCGTGACCCTATGGACCATATCACGCCACGCTTTCCGGTCTCTCACTATCTTCCTAACATCACATAACTTCATCTGCAGCGCCTCGAGGATGCCATCTAACCACCGCGTTCGCTGCCTACCCCTTCTCCGGCGACCCTCAACCTTTCCCAACATCAAATCTTTCTCCAGCGACTCCTCTCTTCTCATCAGATGACCAAAGTAGCTGAGCTTTAACTTTAGAATTTGACTCTCCAATGAGCAGCCAGGGTTTATGGTCGACAATATCGACTGATTTGATCTTCTGGCAGTTCAAGGAACTCTCAAGAGTCTCCGCCAGCACCACAATTCAAACGTGCCAATTCTTCGGCGGTCAGCCTTCTTCACAGTCCAACTCTCGCATCCATACATCACAATTGGAAAGACCATAGCACGAGTTATACGGATCTTGGTTGGCAGATTAATGTCTCTGCTCTTTACTAGGCGGTCAAGGCTAGCCATGGCTCTCTTTCTCAGAAGTATCGTCTCCTAATTTCATGGCTGCAGCATTAAACGTAGAACAACTCCGAAGATACAAGGAGCGCGATCTCGTCGCTGCCAAGCAGAATTTACTGAATAAATGCACTCGCAGAATTTGAAAGAGTAGTCGCTCGCTTTACTCGTAACAACATTCATCGCTACATGTGCAACAGTCGCGTAGCAGAATGGAGCACTCAGGCTTTCGCCTTTTATCCCTTCAGTCGCCAAAGCGTCCTCGAATTTTTGAGACTGTCACATCCAGAAAACTAATTGTTGTTGGCGAGTAAGAATGAGAGAAGGTAATGACTTCATGCGCGTGATTAAAACTGGAGATGAATGATACAAGTTCTGTTTCACCATGTTGCCAAATAAGAAAAATCTCATCAATGAACCTTTTGTAATACAATGGCTTTAATGGGTGGTTAGCTAGAAACTGGTCTTCTAATAAACCCATAAATATGTTAGCATAGTTAGGACCGATCCGTGTGCTCATCGATGTCCCATTTATCTGGACATAGTGTCTGCCATCAAATTCAAAATTGTTAAGTTCGAGTATTAATTTCAACAGGATAGCTAGCGTAGAACCGTCAACGTTAGAACATGGGTTTTGTTGCTCGAAAACCTGCACAACTGACTGGATGTCATCAGAGGAATGTTAGTATAAAGTGATGCAACATCTAGGGTTACAAGCAATGCACCTTGAGGGATGTTGATGTCAGCTATATCGGCTAGGGAGTGTGTTGTGTCCTTTATGAAGGACTGAAATGTGGCAGGATTTTGTTTATGAGGCTGTGAACATAGCTTGATAGGTTTTCGGTTACTGCTCCTATTCCGGAAATTATGGGTCGCCCAAGGTTGTTGCTTGGTTTGTGGATTCGCGGATTAACACTTTGGATCAGTGAATTAACCGCACAGGCACCCTTGCACCTGAGCGTGACATGGCATGGCTCTGGCAAGTGCAAGGAAATTATCCACGAAGTCACGAGAACCGGTCTATGTATTTGGTTGGAGAGGCTCATTTGATGGGCGTTTGACGCTCCATTCCTGAGCTGCATCCGATAGTAGTTTTTTCACCGATTGGAAAATTCGCACCCGGTAACTATACTATGCATTTAGTTCTGTTCTCCATTCGATCTGGCTTACGGCGTCACCCCGATGATTTGATAATAAATAAAAAACCGCAATTATTGAAGCGCCTCATCCGATAGCGTTGAGGGTTACTCAGCTTATCACATGTCTGAATTCGTACGAAGGTTCGAAATGGCAAGAAACGCGTTTTTACGTCTTGTTGACCCTTCCTGTCGAGGCCACAATCCGGTCAAATGAGAGGTGCTCTCCGGGGCACCCCATGCAGCTTTCTCGGGGCTAGCCACTGCCCGGTTCGCGGACGTCGGCGCGCCCTCCTTCTCTTTCAACGCCATTTACGCAGAAGAGGTGCGGCGCAAAAAAAAGCGCGCGAAAAAATAAAGGCGGTGGTGGAGGAAGGGTGATTCTACGAAATATTATTCGTGCTAAGACGCGGAGAATGGCAGGAACTGTACCGCGCAGAGTACTTTTGTCGAACGCCGGATTCAGGTGTTTGCAGAGACATTCCCGGCCGACACTCAGTATTTTCCAAGTCCACACTTTCTCTCGTACTGCAGAAGTTAATATAAGGCGGAAATGAGGGGAAAAAGTGCGACTTTTGAAGCGACTTGTCAACTTGGCGATACGGGCTGGTCTGCACTGGCCGAAAGGTTTTGCTTCTGGAGGTCACTGTCTTTCGACAAAGGCGGTAACAGCAGCCGCCCGCAGGTGACAGCGCATTATTGCGTGCTTGTCTTTTAATTATCCGCTTACTCTGGGTGAAGGTTCCCTTTTCGCGCAGCCGAACTTGGGCCTGCCCAGCTGTATATACGTAGCGCGGGAAACGAGCTGTTTGGTTCTATTCGGTGCTGCTAAGGTATACTTAAGGCAAAAGGGCAAAGAAAGAGGTGGAGAAGGGGGCACAAATCGGAAGTTGAGCGTTGTTTTTGGCAGGGGGAAGTGGGGAGGATAACTGACAGGGTGTAATTAAGCTCGGCCTTAATCTGGTTCCGGGAGTGAGACAATGGCTCTATATTCCCTCCACTGCGCTAACAAAGATTGTTCTTGAAGTGTGAGCACCGGCCTGACGCTCGAGAATCCTGAAGTGCGTCAGTTGCCGCACCAGCCGATTCTAATACGCCGAAGAATCCGCACTACACGCTGCATTTGTTATGATTTCACGAAAACAAAAAACAAAAAAAAAAACAGACATAGTCGAATGCTGTCTTTTTCGAACAAACTTTTTTGCCACCATCGTGGCTCTGTCCAACTCGTGGCTTACAACCGCCATACAGTCCTGTGCTCGTTCTGTATGTGGTGTTCCGCAACGTTCCGCTTCAGTGTTCATGTTGTTGCTTTTCATCCAGATCTGCGCCTCCATCTTTTCTATCTGGTGGAAGATTGGTTTAGTTTGGCTTATAGTGGTTTATCGTCCCTAAACGGGCTACGGGGGACACAGCATCGAAGACTCCGAAAATTTCGACCACCTGGGGTTCTTTAATCTGCATCGACATCACACAGCACACGGACGCCATGCTTTTCGCCTCCATCGAAAAGGGGTCGCCGTAGCCCCAGAATCGAATACGCGTTCTTGAGATTAGCAGTCGAACGCTGTAACCACTGAGCCATCGCAACAAGGCTGATAAAAACAGTTATCCTTCCTTATGCATCAGTCGAGTGATTTGTACAGAGGGGAGGGGGTCTCCGGAGACGCCTTTCGGAAGACACGTTTAATTTGCGCTCACGAACAAAACGTTTAGCAAAGCCCAATGTTACAATACTCGGAATATAGCGAAAATAATGGTTAGATTTTGTAGTGCAGTCTATTTCTGTACGAACGTTTTTTATTAGTTCTGTTACCACATATATCCCTCTGTTCACGATATCAGTGATCTCCCACGACAAGTACAAACTGATTACGTCGTGTGTGCAATAGTCGCATGCTTGACTTCCCACGTCGCAATTGTTCACCATTTCCTTGTTCTGCGACTTATGCACTTTCCTAATCACACGCTTTACCATGCAGTGTTATTCAAATAGCACACAAATATACGCTGCCATGCATTATTGTAAAATATATCCATAGATTACGGTAATATATGGCATCGTATGAAATCGTTAAGCTATTTGAATGACATTGCGCATGATGACTCGTGCATGAGGTCATTGCATTATGCAATTTTTTTTTCGACAGGGAGGACATGCTTCATATATTTGGAAGGACCCGCCGCGGTGTCCTTTCTACTGTTTTCCCCAAGAATGCAGGACCGAATTCCGGCCGCTGGGGCCACTTATCGACGGAGACGAAAAGCAAGGCGCCCGTGTGCTGTGCGATGTCAGTGCACGTCAAAGAACCCCAGATGGACGAAAATTTCGGAGTCCTCCACTAAGGCGTTACTGATTGCTTGAGTCACTTTGGGACGTTGAACCCCACAAACCATCAGTTCAGTTCAGTCGTTCAGTCGTGTCCGACTCTTCGTGACCCTATGGACCATGTCACGCCACGCTTTCCGGTCTCTCACTATCTTCCTAACATCACATAACTTCATCTGCAGTGCCTCCAGGATGCCATCTAACCATCGCGTTCGCTGCCTACCCCTTCTCCGGCGACCATCAACCATTCCCAACATCAAATCTTTCTCCAGCCACTCCTCTCTTCTCATCAGATGACCAAAGTAGCTGAGCTTTAACTTTAGAATTTGACCCTCCAATGAGCAGTCAGGGTTTATGGTCGACAATATTGACTGATTTGATCTTCTGGCAGTCCAAGGAACTCTCAAGAGTCTTCGCCAGCACCACAATTCAAACGCGTCAATTCTTCGGCGGTCAGCCTTTTTCACAGTCCAACTCTCGCATCCATACATCACAACTAGAAAGACCATAGCACGAGTTATACGGATCTTGGTTGGCAGACTAATGTCTCTGCTCTTTACTAGGCGGTCAAGGCTAACCATTGCTCTCTTTCCCAGAAGCAGGCGTCTCCTAATTTCATGGCTGCAGTCTCCTTCCGAGGTAATCTTGGAGCCCAAGAAGAGAAAATCTGTCACAGCTTCCACTTCTTGTCCATTGATGCCCCAGGACTTGATAGGGCAAGATGCCATGATCTTTGTCTTTTTAATGTTCAGTTTAAGCCCAAACTTCTCACTCTCTTCTTGTACGCGCATCAGAAGTCTCTTGAGTTCCACTTCACTTTCTGTCATTAAAGTGGTATCATCCGCATATCTAAGGTTGTTGATACATTTTCCAGCAATCTTCACTCCAGCTGAAGACTCGTCCAGATCGGCCTTCTTCATGATGCACTCTGCATATACCACAAACCATAGTCATAGCCATATATCCCCAAGGTTCACTTTACTATCCTGCAGAAGCCATCTGAAATTGCTCTGCCCGAGTTATTGTTATTAGCTACCACCAAAATACCAGTTTGTGTAGTATACAACTGAGTAATCATTTCAGATTTTCACAGCGAAGCGAAATAACCATTTCTTTTGTGTTCCGTAAAACGAATTTCACTAATTTATATATGACCTTCTAAGGCAATAGCACAGCAAATGTGGCGTCGGTGTTGTCAACATCGAGTTGGTGAGCGAAAGGTCACGAGAATTTCCCTAGAAGTTGTTGCCGGCGGCATGGTTACCCACTGATTGGGCATCGGGTTTTGTGACGAACCAAGTCACATGATATGGCAGATTTAACAGGCGATGCCAACTGAGCTTCTTATTTCATATATATATATATATATATATATATATATATATATATATATATATATATATATATATATATATATATATATATATATATATATATATATATATATATATATATATATATGACTTCTGCAGTGGCAGCTGGCATTCCAGTTCGCAACTGAAATTGATAAACAGCACAGTGCAATCACGAGAAAACTGTAATATTCAGGAGTTAAGAAATTATGTTCAGAAAATACAATATCAAATCATATCGTGGGACATATGACATACACTAAGCCGGTCACATTCATAAACTGTTCACCGGAATGCCGCCTTTCAGGCACCTTGGATCCTGTGTTAGATATGCGTTGGAGAACGTACAAGTACTGCTTAGATATACGCTGCCTCGGTCACTCAGGAAAGTTTATACGGCTTGGTTAAATATACAGCGGGTCTTTATATCTAAGTCGAGTGGTCTTCCATATATTCTGGCAACTTACGACTGCACTATAACGAGTCAAGTGTGCGATAAAGGACATAAATTAAAAGATCAGGGAAAAGACGATTAGCAAAGTGCCTGTACACGGTCGTCCACTGTTAGTGTGAACACGTCAGCACGAGGTCGCTCTCTTCGGAGCGACAGTGCGTCTAATCTGACAGGGCAGCGAAGCATATACTCGTCCCTTGAGAAGCAGCACCTTCAGATCCCTTTTCATTGGAAGCTGTAACTTTATACGTCCGGATATAGGCCGCTTCCCGACTCTGTTTTTATGTCGCGATATAGTGCAACAACTTTGAGGCAGTCTTTCTCGATATGGTTGGTTCTGTGTATAAGTGGTCATTTCCTTGTGCAATTACTTAGGTCACGTTAACTATACGGAACATTCTCGATTCTCCTAGTGTGAAAATCCCACTAGTGTGCTGCTGTGGTAAGTAGTCGCAAGAACTTCACAAGTAAAAAGAAGAAGTGAAATTTTGAGAGTACTGTGCTTTTACTTTTAGAGATGTAAAATTTCAGGAAATTTTGAATGGCTTGAATAAAAAAAAAACGATTTCTTTTTCAGGGTTTTTTTTTTTTCATAAAGAATTGAAAATTTTGCAAAACGTCACTTGTACAGATTTATTCGCAACAGCACAATGATCAATATTAATGCTCCGAAGTTATGTCGAATATGACGCAATAGTATGGAACCCATACACCCAGGAAAATATCACACAAATAGAAAGCATCCAAAGAAAATCGGATAGGTTTGTATTTCATTGCTACAACTGGCAAGTATCTCTGACAGTTCTTTTAAAGAAAGCAGACTTGGAGATGCTTACATTACGACGGTGTAAAGACAGCCTCGGGAAGGAACAGCATTTACGTTAGGTAGCGAAGCACTGGAAGTAGTAGGCGAATATGTTTACTTAGGACAGGCAGTAACCACAGATCCGGACCATGAAAAGGAAATAACAAGGAGAATAAGACTGGGATGGAGCGCATTTGGTAAGCACTCCATGATTATGACTAGCAGCTTACCGGCATCGCTCAAGAGAAAAGAATACAACAGTTGCATCTTACCTGCACTCAATTATGGGGCTGAAACGTGGAGGCTAACCAAGAGAGTTCTACTTAAGTTGAGGATAACGCAGAGGGCTATCGAAAGAAAAATGGTAGAGGTAACATTAAGAGAAAGGAAGCGTGCAGAGTGGGTCAGAGAAATAACTCAGGTTACCGACATTCTAGCGGAAATTAAGAAGAAATGTGCATGGGCAGGATATGTAGTGCGAAGAGAGGATAATCGATGGTCGCTGGGTGTAACAAACTGGATTCCAAGGGAAGGAAAGCGTAACAGGGGCCGGCAGAAAGTTAGGTGGGCGGATGAGGTTAAGAAGTTCGCAGGGGTCAAGTGGATGCAGCTAGCACAGAACCGGGTTAAGTGGAGAAATATGGAAGAGGCCTTCGCCCTGCTGTGGGTATAGTCAGGCTGCTGATGATGATGAAAGACAGACTGAAATACACGTATTTACTTTATCATGATATGCTTGGACTAGATAAAGATGTGTACAGTAATTCAGTTTCTAAGCACCCAACACGATCAAATCATAAAAAAAAGAGGGAGCTTTCATGCAGAATTGACGTATTTAAATACTCGTTCTTTCCAAGGACAGTGAGCGAATGGAATGCGCTCACCGCCAGTACAGTGGAATGTCCGACCGTCCAGTGGCACGCTCGACAGCATGTAGACTGTGTACTCTAATCTTTGAGATGCTATACACAAGCCTTCGAGTGCTCCGTTTTCTTACCCGTTATATTTCATTGATTTCGTTTCCTACTCAAGCGTTCGAGCATGCGTGGCGTATTTTTTCATATCAGTACAACTTTGATGCCATTTGTGCGCCATGTTCTGTATGTAACGTTTTATTTTCTTCTACATTCTTAGTGCTTGATTTCTTCCTCCATCGTTTCTTTTTCTTTTTGATAGCTGGAATTGTCAGCTGAACTTGCGCAGATCAAGAAGTGTTTTGATTGTGTTAGGCTGGTAACTTCTCTGCACCTCTCCTAAGCAAACTCACTCCTTGTGGTTGTTGCATCATTGCATTTTTGTTTTGCTGAATTCTTGTAATGCTTTTCCTGCTGTCCATTTTTGTTCCCGTATTTTGTTCTGCCCACTCCTGCATAAGGCCCAAGACTAAAGCTGGCAGTATGTTGTAAATGAATGAATGAATAAATAAATAAATAAATAAATAAATAAATAAATAAATAAATAAATAAATAAATAAATAAATAAATAAATAAATAAATAAATAAATAAATATGCAGTTATATATGTCATATTGTGAAACGAACTTCTTGTTCTATTGCACCGAGAAGATAAATTAGATGGCAGCGCGAGTCCATGACGCTCGATCTCGCTTAGTGTTACCATAGTTTCTGGTGTTACTGTATAGCCGTCCTACCCAATCTCTGTCGCCAAGAAGCTAGGCTTTTATTTATCTAAAGCCTCTTACGGTGCTCAGCAGCCTATGTTATTCAGTGCCGTGTGTGTCGCGCTGTAGAATTTTCAGCCATTTTGTTCTACTGCAGCCGTGAGTTCAAATATTAAAGATTTGTTTTAATACGCAACCTGGCCTTCAGCCTGCGCACTCGCAGCACGAACATTTGAAAAGCACTACCTGGCACCGGCGATGACGACTGCTTTCCAATCGTTCAACGAAGCACGCTGTAGGGGTTTTTAAAGCAAAAAAAAAAAAAAAACAACCCTAAGCTGAAAGCAAGCAATCATAAAACCTTGAAACTGCGTTGTGAAATATTCGTTTTTTTTTATTTTTTTTTATTTTTCTCGTCTATAGAAAAAGAAAAAAAAAGGGTGTTATTTCAGTGTGTGTGTGTGTGTGTGTGTGTGTGTGTTTTTCAGGCCTTCACATCTCTAGTCATCGTGTGATACATTCATCCCCAGCCTCCCTCTGGTGTCGTATACTAGGATGAACGTATGAACAGGCACAGAGAAAGGCAGCCATACCGCGACTCAACGCTGACCGTTCTTGGTGTCGCGCCACTCCAGCCGAGCCACCACCAAAAGTTACGCACACCGAGTGGTTCAATTGTAACTATAGCACTGAAGTTCAATTCATCGGCTTTCTCGCTCCATTTCTGAGTTGAATTCAGGTATCCTAACGGGCAAGAACGAAATGCAAGGCACAATCATGTGGTGCGCAATGTCAGGGCACCTTAAACCGAAACTGGTCGACGTTATTTCTCTGCATTCCATTACGGCAGCGCTCATGGATCGTTACAGAATGTTGAACTCCACAGGTAGCGGTAACCTCATCGCAAAGACCAGACGCGAGAACGCAAGCGAACACGACAGAGGCTGAACTGACAACAGAAACTGCATTTGGAAGGCGCGCAGCCGCCGGCAGCCACCTCCGTAGACGGACGCCGGTAACGAGCAGCTCGAACAGCGAGGCTCTCCCGGCAGGTGAGCTACCTGTGTTCGCCGAAGCGTGTCTTCGCGTATGTGCGCAGGGGAGAACGCATACAAGCTGGGCAAACAGATAAACGCGGCCGGGAGCGACGTGCGAGGGCGGGTCACCCGATCGGCCCGGACGCGCACGGCTGTCGCGAGGCGTAGATCCCGGAGACGTGAATCACGGCGCGCAGACAAAGGGCCGCGGTCCATCCCGCTGACTGCGTTCTCCTCGCTGCCGTTCGAGACGAGCGGAAGCGAATGGGCAAATGGAGGAGCTCGTGTAGCTTGCTGCCTGAACAGTCGCATTTAATGTTCGTTGCAAGGATGAAAGGTGCGGGCAAGGTGACCAAGAAGCAGCAATTTGGCAGGTAGTGAGATATTTGAGTTTTATACCAAGAGTCGTCTCTCTGCACGAGACATTGATGCGGAACGTAGGTTGCTTGCCCACTTCCTGGTTCAGCTCAACCACACTCTAACTGTGACCTATGGTGGCGTCAAGTGTGGGTTTCGGACCTCTGTGCAAACGAGTACCCACTGGATTTTCCAAACGATATAAGTTAATTCCTAGTGCGTGCGCGGGCCTCTCTGCGATTAAATTCTCGTTCAAAGTGACTCCCTCATGCGCAGATCAGGCGGTCTTTAGCAATGTTTCTCCTGCGCTCTTGACAGCCGATGATTATGACCTCTATTAACATCAGTGATTCAGCCACAGAGGTCCGAAGGCAGAAATAGTTGTGCTTTGCTTAACTTTACATTCTTTTCATTTTGTGCAACATAGTAAAATGTGTGCCAACAGGTGGGGAAGAAAGCAGCAGGAGGAGCGGAGAGCATATTTTGCGCGGCATGTCTCAGTTGCCAGCTCAGTAGTGCAATTTTATTGCCACATCTTTGCGTCGCTCTTCGTGACTACTAAAAAAAGGTCTTCGTGCAATGCATACCTGCGTAGAGTAACATCTTTTGACAGAGAATTAAAAGGTTTAGGGCTAAACAGGGCATCATGCAAATAAATTTTGTTAGCCGCGAAATGACAACTCTGTTCCGTTTATAGTCCAAGGAAGCATCAAAGTAAATGAAATCTGTCAAGCACGTCAGCTGTCAGGTACCAGCTGCTGTATCAAATGTAATCGACAATGATATCCCTAGTTTTAAAACGGACGTCATGTTCCTTACATTAACAAGGCTTACAGATGCGGCCATTTGCGGGGTTTAGGTATAATACAAACTTGCGATTCGTCAGGCCCGCTTCTTACCAGGGGGCAGTGCTGGTGGTAGAGATGGAGGGGGCGTCCAATTCTAGCAATTCGGGCACACGCAGTTTATTGCCAGGCATCGGATGAAATGATTTGCACTCTCACCATGTGCAACCATCTCATATAGTTGTAGTTCACAGGCTAGAACTCTGATTTTTGCAGCCGCGGTTAAAACGTCTTCACGGTCGGAGCGAACGGTACACTGCCGCGTTGCCATTGGCTTTATTTGCCTGTTGTGAAACAGGCCAAAGTGTTTACGTGCGAACTCTTTGTCTGCGCTGGGAACATTTGCTTCATGTTGCTTTTCGTTTAGTGTAAAGCAGGTTGCATATAGAGACACGAGACGCTTCAGTCCTCCCTCAAGTACACATTGTTTCGTAATCTGATGCTGCCAGCTAATTGGAGTTCACTCTAGGGCAATTCATGTCAATTCCTTAATGCCCGACGTTTCACGCACGATTAAAGTGTACACGTGTGAATGGTTTATTTCTGCTTACAGAATGATATCGCAGTGAAGCTTTGCAGTGGTTGTTTCCTAGTACTCAAAGTCGCCGACAAGTGGCGTTATTACTTTATTTTGTAGCGACAGCCGCAGCCGAGAGTATGACCGTTATTCTAAAATATTTGATGACCGTTGTCCCTGCCGCCGAGTTTGCTATTTTAGGGCTCAGATCAATCAGCGAAAACCACATAAAGTTAAAAAAAAGAAGTTCGTTTCTGTGCCATATTGCCACACTAGTCTATTCGTCTTTGGTCCGTATATAGTTGTCGCCATTACGTGTCAGAGAAGCAGCAATACTGCGCCAAAAGCATTTCCGAATACAGCTCGCACATCAATGTGTTGAAGAGCAGAGACCGTGAGATATGCTGAAATATTAATGAACGTCAAAACCACTTAGGCAAGGCAACCTTAGATTTCACTGCGAACGTCTACTCCTCGCTAACAAATCGTGGAAAGATTTCGAATTTCGGTATCGGTTTACTTTATGTACACGAGAATGCGCGCGCAATTTCATCTTTTTAGGAACTTAATAAATCTTGTTATTCCGGCTAATTTTCTTTACAGAGTGGTAATATATGGATCATGGGCCTGCAATAGGAAAAAGCTGCAACTCCTGAACTTCATTCGAATTTTCACTACCCGTTCACTGCAGTGCTAATAGCAATACCGAGAAGTCAGACACGCGCAAAAAACAATTCTTGGACAATAAAAAAAAAAAAAAAGAAAACAGCAGGCAAATGGGCATACGACTACCTAGAAGGAAATTTCGACAGCTCCTTTTAGAAGTTAAGGCGCGAGCTATGCGAAAACTATTCAGGGTTGCAATATAAAAGCGCAGTGCCGGGACGTGTTCGAACATACCTTATACGATAGGTAAAAAAAATAAATAAAAAATACTGTCTCACCCGATCATCTGTACTCTCTGACTGGTGCAAATAAAGTGCTTTCTCTCTCTCTTTCTGGACGATGCCTTTGAGTCACTCTGATGTTACTGCAACTGACGCGTCGCTTGAAACGCTTGTCACGCCCCATTTATGAGTACTTATGTTAAACGTCTGCAAGCAGTGGGCAGACTGTAAGGAATGCTGTGGAGCAGGGCATCCAAATAATTCATGTTAATTATGACTCTTTACGTGCACTGAAAATAAATCCGCACTATCGCATTCCCCTATCACCAAAATGCTGCCGGCGTTGTTAGTATTTGACTGCCTGACTTCGTGTTTAGCAGGAAAAAAATATTATGGGGTATGACGTGGTAGCGCAGGCTACCAGCCCGCACATAAAGCTCCGCTTTAACCGAGGCGTATGAATGTGCCTTAATGGCCTATAGGGTAACGTGAATGAAAGGATGCTGACAGGCTGATTGTTATATCACCCTCCTATATGAAAGGAGAGGCCAGAGTTGGCCAAACCCTACGCCCAGTCAGTGTTCGGACATGTCAGCTGCTGCCGCCTGTCAGCGCCATGCTCGTGGTTTTATTGCGATAGAAATACTGCGCCAGGTTTCGGCCCGTCGCGTCGTCCCGAGAAGGGTAACGTTTGACCTTGAACAGAGGCGAAGACGAAGAAGAGGAAGAAGAAGAAGAATGACGCTCGGTCACCGGCAGCTAATGCTTTCGCTCCACATTCGGCTCAGCACCATTGAACCCTTCTCCTTTAAATGTGGGCTGGTAGCTCACGCTCTCGCGTCATACTCTTAAGGATGAGCTTAAACGTCCCCAATAATGTAGCACCTTACACTGATAGGGCGTGACAGGGGAATAATGTAGCAGGCAAAGGAAGCTTCCGCCGTTGCTATCGCAATTCAACTAGGGTTAACCAGAGTTAAACCACAACTAATGCTTCACTCACAGCGCAGGCGCCGACGGCGGATTTTTGGTGGAAGGGGCCCTCAACGCCACCCCGTTAGAACGTTTCAAATGCTGTTCCAAGGTGCGGGTTAAGCAATTCTTATCATGCGCTATTTTTCCTAACGATACGAATGAGGTAAAATTTATTTCTGTTCATGTAGGCGTAATGCTTTTAACTGCAGGTCTGTTTTACTTCTGTGTGCAGCCAAAAAGATTGCAAATAACTTTCTAAATTCTTAAAATGCTTTCCGGAGAACAACGCAATATCTTATCTGGCAATCAACGCGAATTTTGACGTATCTATGGTTGCATACTTAAAGCCGAGTATGCGCAAATGAAGTCACTGAAGCAGTAGACCTGGCTGGCATTTTCCTTCTTTGCGAAAGCTTTGGATTGCGTGTCTCATTACAGGTCGCGGCGAAACTGTGATACCCATTAAAGAAGCGACCAGTTCAACGCTCGCTTTATTTTTACTTACCAGGCCGAGAACGCTATACGTCCTCGCAGGCAATTCGTCGGTGGAAGCTTTCAGCTATGCACTGCTTGGACCGCTTCTTTTCCTCACTTATTCAAATATGCTGGCATTTGGTGACGGGACGGACAATATTCCTTTTTTCTAATCGAATGCTGAGTTTAGAATCTGATCGCGCAGTGGTTACGGGAAAAATATGTCTCATTGCAGTATCTCTCATCAATCACTTGATGGGAACCTTAGCGTATGGGCTTACATGCCCCCCAAAAAACTGGGCCGAAAATAAGTTAAATAACTATATAAATGGAGAAATTTATTCACGTACAAATAAATTTGCGAACTTTGACATGCTCGGAAAGTCAGGCAACCTTTGAGTACTGTTGATTTCAAGCTAACTGGGTGCTTAGTTCGCGTATGTCACCGGTATTACAGATTCACTCTAATTAAGCACTAGAAATATTGCACTAGAACAAAGAAGCCCAGAGCTTCTATGTGACTTATGAGAACACTGCTTAAACCCGGTGACTTCACATGGGATGTCCACAAAAGACTGACATAAACTACATCTTCTACATGGGATCGCACGAGTAAAAAAAAAATTGCATTCACAACTGCTTACACTTTGACAAAAAAAAAAAAAAAAATATATATATATATATATATATATATATATATATATATATATATATATATATATATATATATATATACAAACGGCAAAAGTAACAGATGCTCAGTGATGACACATTCCAGTGTCGATTCCTCCTGTTTTTGGTTTCTCCCCACCTATGGAAAGAGCAGATTGAGGAACACCCTTACGCAAAACGTTCCTAGCTAGTTGTGGCTTGAACTTTTCTCTTGCGCTGGTAGCATATTTGTAACGAACTTGTACACTGTTGTTTTTTTTTTCTTTATCCTCCAGCTGAATTAAATGGGCTAAAGTGCATTTTTGATGGGACGATTACCTTGTAGGGGTAATGACTACTTTGATGCCGCTCTATGAATCCGTCGACTCGAGATGCCATGTCTGTTCTTAAAACTTGTCAGCCATCCTTTTGAGTAGTCACGCCTAGGCAGAACGTAGAATAATTTTTCTCAGTAAACATCACCCTGTTTTACTGAACAAAACATTCCGTAAGTAATCACAGCTAAAAGCTATCAAGATGGAGGATAAGGAAAGGTACGTACCCATTAATGTTGCCGAAGCAACGAGCCTTCTCTTGAAGCATTTCGTCGCTCACGACAGCACCATTCGCGCGCACATTCCCAAACCACATTAACAAGGCTGACTCCATTTCTTCGAACTGCGCTGGGCGCTGTCAGACTGTGGCTGATTCTGTGATGCCGACGTTGAGCCATTTATCGGAGTTCTGTAGTATCGATGCTTTGGCTTTTGCCGCTTGTATTCACAGATTGCTTGCTTCGCGCCTACGTTCAGCTCTGTTCTTTTGCGTTTTAACTCCCGCCATGCAAAAAGCCAGACTCACGTTGAGGGTTACAGGCTTCTGATGCTTTGCACTTTTTTGCTTAGTTAACCTTTCTTCCTTCCGTTCTTCTGATTCTCTTTTTTGCCTTTTACTGTTTCCGTAAGGAAGCGAGGGAGTGAAGTTGGCAAGCTGCTATGCAGAAGGCTATTGAAATCCCATCTTCCTGGTGCCGTTTCTATGTGTTCCTATGAAACAAACACGGCAAGCTGAAGTACAGTTTAGAAAGACGGCTAGCCGACTAAGAAGAGATCAGACACGGCCGCCCAGTGCGCTTCCATCGAGCGGCCGTGGCTCAGACCTTGTCAAGGCCGCATCGCTGACCAAAGCGAAGCCGACATGCGGACCGCCTGGGACGCAAAATATGGCAGTTTGGTAGCGCAACAGTGACCAAAACCAGCAGCATGAGAAGGAAGGGCGTCCAGGACGGGACGCCCGGTTCCGGTTGCGTGCTCGTCGCCTTTCTTTTGTCGCTCTACTTTGAGAGTGTGCCTTAACTCTTACCGAAAAACGTTAACGGCTTCGTGTGCTTTCGGAAAGAAAACTTCAGTTCCCTCCGCCACTTTAGGCGCTTCTCTTTCTTCCTGTCGTTTCTTTCTTACGCTTTTAACGGCCTCTCTGTTCACGTTCAGCAGAATTTATTGCAACCACATGTTGCTGATTTCCCGACTGCTGCCTCTCATTGCTGCACTTCCGCTGCGCCCAGAAATTTCCCTGGTTCCCCTCTTTCGGGGTCTTTCTTACATAGCTGACCCTCGGTTTGCTGTGGACGTTTCTCTGCGGTCTCTGCTCCCCCCCCCCCCCCCCCCCCTAAAACGGCGACACCCCCGCTTTGGTTCTTTCCATCCCCACAGTACTCGTTCAGGCATCTGGCCGTACCGGCTGTCGCGTAGGTTCGTGGGCGGCGCATCCGTCTTTAACTTGCGTTCGGACTCCTCTGTTTTTTTCAAGCACTGTCCATATTAACGGGACAAAAATACATGGGCTCAAATGGGCAGTGTGCATTCTTCCCCTCTCCATTGTTCAGACATCGAGTTTCCATATTAATGAGGCATAAATACATTGAAAAAAGGTTCGTCCCCAGAAAAACTGTCCATAATTCGGGTCGTTCATATTAACGGGGGTCATATTAATGAGGCACGACTGTATTCATATGCGAAGCTGTCATAACCTGTCTCGCAGCCAAGACGTCCTCAGGAAAATAAATACCGCTTTGCAAGCCTTCGGGGCTGACGATCGATGCGCCGGATTGCAGTAGCGAGAACTTATCTTTGTTTTTGGTCACCATTATCTCGCACAGCTGCACGTATGGAATTCCACCAATCTCGCATGCCACTCTCAGGCGCTGTCTTTCCTGACCCAGCGGGGCACGAGGCAGGTCTTTGCGCTTCGCATGACGTATATGTCAAAGCGAAGCCGTGGGCTTTACGCTCGGAAAGGTCGCAGTTGAACGCAGCATGAAAAGAAAAAAGAGCAGTTTTCTGTTCTTTCACTACCTGCTGTCGCGCAAAGGAACGCGCGGAACACACTCGCGAAAATAATATGAGGGATGCTTAATTAACCAATTGTCAGGAAAGAAAAACAAAAAAAAAGAAGCCAGTGCAGCGGGGCGACGCGGATGAACAGATGCGCTCCGATGGGTTTTGGTGAGGATACAAAGATAAAATTTTGGCTAGCATTCTTCATGTTAGGTACCGCGGTACTGTGTAGTACAAAGAGTGCTTAATCACACGGACAATCCACCACATTTACCCCGCCGGGGTGGCGCAGTGATTACGGCAATGGACTACTGTTCCCAAGGACGCGGAATCGAATCCCGGCCTCGGCGGCCGCTTTTCGATGGAGGCGAAAAGCAAGATGCCCGTGTGCTGTGCGATGTCAGTGCACGTTAAAAAACCCCAGGTGGTCGAAATTTCCGGAGTCCTCCACTACGGCGTCTCTCATAGCCTGAGTCGCTTCGGGACGTTAAACCCAACAAACCAACCAACCAATCCACCACATTATCTCGGCGACGGACAAATCCATAACGAAAAACTTTCCGCTTGACGTTCGACCGTTTAGCACTGTATACAGCAAACGAAAATGGCAGTGTGTGTAGCGACAACGTTTGCAAAATGTATAGATCATACAGTTAATATCACTGTCTGCCACCCTTACTCAAACAAACAGGCCGTTTACATCAACCCGGCAAAAGTCCAGTCGGCGAGGGGTAAGGGCGAACACGTTCAGGAAAAGCGTCTATAGAAGACCAGTCACGCGTTTGCTATACGAAACTCGCTCCTTATCTCGAATAATCAACTGGAACCGCATTCTGTCAAGTTCTTGCGTAAGAGGCTATAGATAACCACACGACGAATACTCAAGCGGTGCTTATCTATTTTATTTTCTGACAGGGTGTTGAAGGGTCGCCAAACTTTGTTGTTGCCGTTGCCTTGAAACGCGATGATCAGCTTTTATTACGAGTGGCATCAGATAAAAACAAGTGAAGAATTAGTTCTCGTTCTGAGCCTATTGTCCGTCATCCGACAGTGTAAGTACGCTCTAATAGCAGTTAGTAGCGCCCAATTTGAGTGCACACTATTAGGCCGTGCACTGTTCTCGGGCAAATTATCTGTTTGCGTAGGCGTTTTATTCGGGCAATGACAGGAAGTCACCAAGCGGGGCAAAAAAAATACACCGAAGAGTGTTCCATAGAACAACCGCCATCATTCAGTGTTTGCGTTGATACATAGCGCTCATTATTTCGCGCTAAACATGTGGAACATGAAATTCCCAAAGGGGGGCGGACACTCGTGCCAAATGCTTCGTCAGCCGCGTCTCGAAAAGGCGTGTGGTGAAACAGGCGTATTCTACGGTCTACAAGCGCCGCACGTAGTAGCCAAAGGGGGCGTTATAAAACTCGCTTCAGGCCAGTTTCCTGACGTAACGAGCCGCGTCGTGGCCCGTAGGCAGGGCCCGTAGGTAAATGTTTTTCAAAACAAAAGGGCCCGAGGCGAGGAACATTGCGGCAGAAGCCCTGCAGGGTAGCCTTTGAGAAAGAGGAGGAAAGGAGAGAGACAACGGCAGCGGTGAGCGAGGGGATATCACGCGGGGCTTCTCTCAAACCGGAACCACGCAGAGAGCGCCGCCGCCGCCAACCGAGCAGCGCGGCAGCAGACGAGCCCCGGCCGACAAACCGACAATCGGCGCTGCGGCATCAAGCAGCAGTAGCGCGCCACCGTCGAAGGCGGGAGCAGCGCGCGCGTGCAGCCGTTGTGGTTCCAGAGGACTTGCTGCTGTCGTGACTACTAGTGCGCGGCCGCTACATCAGCATGGAGGGTTTCCCGAACGACGAGGTGACGCTTCCCGGCTTCTTCGTCGTCAAGTACCTGGGCGTGCAGGACGCGACCGGGTTGTGGGGACTGAAGCACACGCGGCGCGCTGTCGACGACCTCGTGGCCGCTGCCAAGAGCGGCAAGCTGACCAGCGCGCACATGCCCATGGTCAAGCTGGAGGTGTCCGAGAAAGGCGTGTCGCTCGTCGAACTAGGCGCAGCTGCTGCCGCGGCTGCCAACGGAGCTGCCGGAGGCCGCGGCGGCCGCAAGAACTGTGGCGCCCCGCTCTCGTGTGTGTACCCCATCGAGTGCATCTCGTACGGCGTCCAAGACGTCAGCTACAGCAAGGTGGTGGCCATGATTGTGGTGCGTGAGTCTGCTGCCTCCTGTCTTCAGGAACATCCGTTCCGCTGCCACGCGTTCGTGTGTGAGAGCAAGGCGGTTGCCAAGAGGCTCACGTTGACCCTGGCCGCCGCCTTCCGCGAGTTCAGCAAAATGGTTAAGACCACCAGGACCCGAGAGCTGTACACCAAGAAGTTCGCCATCGACCTCCGCGGCGAAGAAGGTGGCGAGTGCGTGCCGGAGGACTCGGAGGCGTAGTGACACCCACCTTATGGAACCATCCTTGACTGATAAGTGACAGTTGTGTGCCGCCGTCTCACTTTCCCTGGAATTTATTGGTGCGTCATTTGTATCGCTTACGATGTCTGCTGCCAAATTTCGAGCCGTTCAGTGTCCTAATGTTGCAGAACTTCGTTTTCCCACAGCCCATATTTTTTCAACTGTTGCGTTCATAACATGGTTCTGTAGCTACGCTAACAGTGAATGCGAAGTAATGACTGAGCGAAAGTTCCAGCCAGTGCTTTGGCTCTTCTTGTCAAGGCGACTCTCGACGCTGCAATAGGCGTGCTCAAACCCTGGTACGCAGGCGTTCCTCTAGTAAAGCGACCGGTATCGTTTCAAAGTTCCTTTCGAGTCAGAACGCGAGATCAATGAGCGCCTCAAAGCCGCATGTTGCCGCGTTTTGTTGCCGTTTTGTATTCTTGAGCTGAGCGAGTTCCAGCCGAGTAAAGAAAGGTTTATGAACAGCGATCTAAGTCAGTCACCATTTCTTCGCTGCATTTGGACCGAGACGGACTCGGAGTGCGGTTTGCGCGAATACTCCTTGTTCGCCAATTCGTTCAGGCCTGATTTATCGCCGTAACTATCGTTCACGTCAGCCTTTGACGTTAGGTATAGACGAGTACAAAAGCATACCGTACCGTGCTCGGAATGCAATTGCTCCATTCTTCGGCGCCCTTGTTAGCCGATAGCACTGAGGTGAGAAATAGTTCTACCTTGTCCGTTTTATGGCACAACCAGGGCGTGACTATACCAGCGCCCTCTTAATAGCGTTGTTCAAGGCGTCATTTACATTGTGCAGTCATATCAGCCATCTGATATAATACCGTATGTTCTTGACGTCGCTCCCTCTTGTGTGTGTCTACGCTTGAAATCTTAGTTTTGATTGAGTGGCACACCTACGGGTTCGTTGCCTTTGGGACGTTGCACTTTGATCTTCACAAGTGTGTTGTGTCACATAGCAGTCCAAGCTGGATTGAGTGAGACAATGAATCCTATAGCAACACCGCAAGGGCAATGCTGTGCTCGGTCTTGGCTCTGTTTTGTGCGAAGGAGCGACTGACTGTGCATACTTACCGAGTGCGCCAACCTCAAGATGTCGGGATGCCAAACGCTGTGCTTGCGGGGAACAGGTGGAAAGTGCGATGCAGTTGTGGCGAGGCTGTGCCTGCGAATGGTCCTACGACTGTCATCAGAGAGTGTAGCCGCGAGTTGTGCAGCCTTTGTGAATACGCGCTGAACATTGCTGTACATATACCACGTGCGAAACTGTGTTCCTTAGTGTTTTTTTTTTTTCACCTGTAATATAGATTTATATTGAGTTTCCTCAACGTCTGATTCGTGTTTTTCATTACTAAAAAGGCGACTGCGCCGAGCGCGCAGACTTAACTCTTGTGCGGACGGCGGAAGGCGTTTTTATTGACATGTCGATAAGTTCAGAATGTTGCGAGTGATCGTTTCGTGAAACGAAGCGGGCTGCAACGGTTCATATTATTTTGTGATATGAAAAGTTAGAGACCGGGTGCAATTCCCAGCCGTTCTGATTAGCAGTTCATATTCTGAATATAAGAATATGAATTCTTATATTTAAGAAAACAAACTGATAGGTTAACGGTGCCGGAACACCCTATTGTCCGCCCTACGAGTATAATGAAGATAAATGGGACGACGATAGAAAATGAGGCAGTCTAACCCGCCGTGCATAAACGGATTGTGACCATGACCAAAGTTCCCAGGACGAGATGCCGCCTGGAACATTGGGAGACACTTTGGGACAATGTGGCGGCTTCAGTAGTGACTCCAGCGTCGAGTGTTTCCAAGGGGACGAGTCTTCTCAGATTTGCTTTTTTCCTTTTCTGGCTAGGCTGCGCGGCAAGGCCTGCTGGCAAACTTCTATATGATTTGATGGTCACGGTCATATTTCCATGGTTACGTAATTCTAGTTTGGTGTCGTGACGCTGGGGCTATGTCGACCCGGCCTTCACTTGGTAGCGTGCAGAGACTCGGGGTTGAAGTAGGATTGAATCTTCGAAGTTGGTAAAATATATACAAGCAGGTTTAATGGCACTTTGAGAAAACTTATTTACAGGATTATTTACATGAAAAAGAAGGGTACATAAGCAAAATGACAAGCGTTAAGAGTTCATAGCGAGAAGCGACTGGATGAGCCGTTTACCCAGGGCCCAGAGCGACATTTCGTGCTCTGCAGCGTCCTTAAAAACCCCCTATGTCCAGCCCCTCTCTGAAGATGCTGACCAACCAAATCCAGGGCACGCCCCTCAGGTATCGGCATCCAATCGAACACATCACTGCACTGATGGTCTGAAGCACTGACTGGTCCGGCATTCATTCGTTGGGCGTGATCACTTGTTGGCGGGAAAAGCTTGGGAACGGCGAGGAGAGGAGGTACATTTCTATTCTTCAGCAAAGAAACCACAGGCTGGTTCTGACAAGGGGTTTTACTTCTCAGAAACCCGAGTGCACGTGGCGCCGCATAGGGCTCCCAACATGGTCCCTTTTCGACAATTGCAAATCTTTCCTGCATTCCCGGGAAATCACTTAATGGCCGTATGAGTCATGCTCCTTTCTTGTCCTGCACGTCAGCGGACATGTCACTCTGTCCTCTCCTTTGGATAGGAGGCATTCATCACTGGAGGATAGCACTTCTCGACTGGAAGGGTGAACAAAAGAAAGAAAGCACTTCCTGCTATTTCCCTCAGGGGGACGTTTCTTTGTGTTTTTCCAGACGTTCTCTTGACAGGGTCAATTTGGCATTTGCAGGTTGTCCACAAAGCAAAACATGCTTACAAAACAGGATTCCTGGAAACAGGCTTACTTAGAGCCATTGGACCATCACCACATATTCACAAAACTTATCCATGCCCACAGGCGAACAATAGAGCGCGCAATTGCGGATGCTTGGTCGTAACAGCCTCCTCCCCCGTCAGAAGAGTCTCGGAGGGCAGCAGTCCCAGCTGCTGCATGAAGAGACGACTTAATGGCCTGCACGTGAACGCTTGAAGCTCGCTGTTGCTTGTCGCGTTGTCTTGATTGTTGTAGGCCAAATTGCTCGAGCTGTCTGAAACTCAACCACATGTCGAAGCAAGCACTCGGCTCCCGTCTGAAGAGACCAGGTCAAAAGAAAACTGCCATTGTTGTTCGAGAAAAGCCCACACTCAAGACGTTAGGACCTACGTATTCCTAGAAAACCAAACGTGCTGCTTTACATAGTCACACATATACAAGCGCACGAAAAAAAAAAAAAACCTGATTATCAATTTGGATACATGGTGAGGAACATCTCGGACCGCTTAGAAAGAGCGGCTAAGCGCGTCCGCATTCCCATTTAACTTCCCTTTTTTGTATCTTATTTCAAAATTGTACTGCTGTAAAATCAAGCTCCACCTAAGAAGGCGACTGTTCTTCGATGTCGCAGTTTGCAGCCAAGCTAGGGGACAATGGTCCGTCTCTACGGTGAATTTGGCCCCTCCAAGATAGCACTGCAATTTTTGAATGGCCCATACAATGCAAGCGCATTCTTTCTCTGACGCGCAATAAGCCCTCTCTCTAGAACTCAGTTTTCTGCTCAAGTAGAGCACGGGGTGCTCATTACCGTCGTCATCTCTCTGGCAGAGAACAGCACCTAGCCCTCGATCACTGGCATCACACTGGACCGTGAATTCTCGGTCATAGTCTGGAGCTCGCAATACCGGACGGCTAATCAGCACAGCCTTCAGGTTTACGAAGGAGGCTTCCTTTTGTTCGTCCCAGACTACATTTGTCGGTTCTGTCTTGCGGAGAGCGTCGGTCAGAGGGCTAGCCAAAGATAAATAGTTAGGGATGTAGTGATTGTAGTATCCCGTCAGACCCAGGAATGCTCGAATTTCCGTCTTCGTGCTCGGCCGCGGGTAGTCTGCTACCGCAGAAATCTTAATCTCGCTGGGTTTCCTGAAACCTTGACCTACATTGTGACCCAAGTAGTCCACGGTCGCCCTTGCCAGGCAACATTTCTCGGCCTTTACGGTTAGTCCAGCTTGACGCAAAAGGCTCAGTACAGCTCTTAGATGTACCATATGGTCCGCCCATGAGTCGGAAAAAACCGCAATGTCGTCTAAATAAGGCACCGCGAATGTTTCACACCCCTTTAAAATCCTATCCATGAGTCGGGAAAAACAAAATGGAGCATTTTTGAGCCCGAAACTCATCATTGTTGGCTGGTAGCTGCCCGTCGGAGTGACGAAAGCCGCGTATCTGCTGGCGCGTTCAGTGAGCGGTACTTGCCAGTATCCTCGAGTAAGGTCCAGCGTAGTCACATATGCCGCTCTACTGACCTGCTCTACTCTCTCCTCAATATTCGGAATAGGATACACTTGATCCCTGGTGAGAGAATTTAGCTTTCGGTAGTCTACCACAGGCCTAGGGTCTTTACCTGGAGCTTCTACTAAGATCATAGGCGAAGCATAATCGCTTTCCGAGGGTTTTATTACTCCCAATTCCAGCATGCGAGTTACTTCCCTATCCAGAATTTCTCTTTGCCTTGGAGAAAATCGGTAGCACCTTGATCGCACTGGCACGTCTGAAGTCAGCTCAATATCGTGCTCAGTCAAATCAGTCCTGCCTGGCCTGTCCACGAAGCAGGCCTCAAACTCTGTTATTAGCTCGCCCAGATCGGACAGCTGGGATTTCTTTAGTTCTCCTCTCTGCTCCGTCTTTTTGTGAAGCTCCTGAGCGTTGCTTCCTTTTCCGCTGAGGCAAATCAAGTTATCCCCCATCTCCTCGGGAAGGTTTAACGTTAGATTTACCACGGCTTCCTTCTGCACATAAGGCTTCATAAGATTGCAATGATAAATGCGCACTGCTTTACGCCTATCGGGGATTTTCACTGCGTAGTTAGTGTTAGAAAGCTTTGCAACGACTTCAGCCGGTCCTTCCCACTGTACTTCGAGCTTATTCTGCCTTGAACTTCTCAGCAACATCACCTGGTCCCCGATACAAAACGTCCTTTGACGGGCTGTCTTATCATAGTACACCTTGGAACGAGCCTGGGCTGACTTCATGCTGGCCTCAACGAGTTCCTTAGTGTTATGTAAGCGATTCAAGAGGTTCAGAATGAATTCTACTACTGTTGGGTCTTCTCCGCGCCCCTCCCAGGCTTCGCGCACCATTCGCAAAGGTGAGCGCAGTGACCTTCCGTACACCAACTCGGCTGGGCTAAATCCAGTGGATTCGTGCGGCACTGACCGCAAAGCGAAAAGCGCTGCAGGCAGGCAGGTATCCCATTCGCGCTTGTTTTCATAGCACAGTCCCCTCAGGACTCGTTTGAGAACAGAGTGCCATCTTTCTACGCTGTTGCTCTGCGGATGATGGATCGAGCTATGCACTACCTTAATGCCGCATCGCTCGAGAAATGAGGTGGTGAGGACACTCGTGAAAACGCTACCCTGATCACTTTGGACCTCGGAAGGGAATCCAACTCGTGCAAACACTGACAGCAGCGAATCCACTACACTCTCGGACGTCACCTCGCGCAGCGGAACAGCCTCTGGAAACTTTGTGGCTGGGCATAACATAGTGAGGATATAACGGTACCCTGACTCTGTCACAGGAAGTGGCCCAACTACATCTATTACTAACCGGTGAAACGGCTCGGTAATGATTGGTACTAACACCATCGGCGCTTTCCACTTATCTTGCGCCTTTCCAACCCGCTGGCACGTGTCGCATGACCGTACAAAATTTTCCGTGTCCTTAAAACATCCAGGCCAATAGTATTCTTGCAACAGCCTCTGCTTTGTTTTCTTTATTCCAAGGTGACATGACCACGAGCTGCCATGGGAAAGTCGCAGTAAGTCTCCGCGGTACTTTTGGGGAACAACTAATTGGTCCCGCTCTACTCCGCGCTTATCCTTGAATAAGCGATACAGCACTCCCTTTCTCATCTCGAAAGAAATATTGTTTGCTGTCTTAGTGGCGCGGTGGCGCTCCCTTATCTCCTGTATCTTGGGATCATTGGCTTGCTCTATAGCTAAGTCCTCTCGGGTTCCACTTAAAAGTCTCGTGAGATTACTAGACACTGGCGGCAAGAGGTTACTTTCAAGAACGTCCTCATTCCGTGTCTTATCAAGCTCACTTTCATGTTGACTTATCTGAGATGCCTCGCTCTCAAAGTTTTCTGGCCCGCTATTTTCCGCATTTACCACTGTTTTAACTGCCGTTTCCTCCGCTGTTGATTTTTCTGAAATGAGCAGTGTAGCTAGTTCTCGCGCCTTTGAACGTGTTAAGGCCTGCACATTTCTGTCTCCGAAAATCAGAAGGCAAGCTTTGACCTTCTCGTAGTTGTCCGCGTCCTCCTTGTTTAGCCGCGCGACAACCTCCGCTGCCTCGCAGGGCAGAACCGTCAATAATCTCTGAGACCACGTGTCTCGCTGGAAGGACAGTTCTTCGCAAGTTCGCTCAAAGTTACCCAGATACAGACCGATATCCCCTGATATCACATATGGCTGCATGTACTTTGACATCTTGAAATCTGCCTCCTTGTTGAGACGAGGTACCGCTAGCTGGGGACAATCGCCCGACCTCTTGCTCAACTCTACTTCTAATTTCCGGAGCTCAATTTCTAGCTCCCGCTTTTTTGCTTCTCTCTCAAGCTTCTCACGTTCGTGCTCCCTTTCCTCTTTTTCCCTCTCAAGTTCACGCTCCCTTTCCTCTTTTTCCCTCTGTCGTTCGCGCTCCCTTTCCTCTTTTTCCCTCTCAAGTTCACGCTCACGCCTCTTTTCCTCTTTTTCCCGCTCTTTCTGCTGTCTGAGCTGTTCCTCCTTTTTTTGGGCGATGAGGTTCCATGCTTCACTGAGCTCCTCATCATCGGCTCCCAAATCTGTGATTGCCTTTATAATCAAAGGTTTTCGTGCCAAACCACTTGTATCAATTCCCAATTCCTCACACAATAGCAACAGGTCCGGTTTCTGCAGCTTTTGTAGGTCCATGATCGCTCCGAGTGTCGGCTACTTCCAAAACAACTGTGCAAACTACCAACCTAAAGGCGTTTCCACACTCTCTTTACCAGTTCTAAAATCTAACCCTGTTCTAGAACCTGGTCCACATCAGAAGAAAAGCCAAGCACTCACCCACACATGCGATCGATGTTCCGAGCTGCCCTCTTGGCCGATTGTTGCTCCTGCTTGTTGCTTGAGATGCCACCTCCGATCACAAGGTGTTGTGGCTTGTAGCTTCAGATCCACCTCCAATCACCAGATGTTGTGGCTTGTAGATTCAGATCCCACCGCTGGTCACCAGTTGTTGTGGCTTGTAGATTCAGATCCCACCGCTGATCACCAGTTGTCGTGACGCTGGGGCTATGTCGACCCGGCCTTCACTTGGTAGCGTGCAGAGACTCGGGGTTGAAGTAGGATTGAATCTTCGAAGTTGGTAAAATATATACAAGCAGGTTTAATGGCACTTTGAGAAAACTTATTTACAGGATTATTTACATGAAAAAGAAGGGTACATAAGCAAAATGACAAGCGTTAAGAGTTCATAGCGAGAAGCGACTGGATGAGCCGTTTACCCAGGGCCCAGAGCGACATTTCGTGCTCTGCAGCGTCCTTAAAAACCCCCTATGTCCAGCCCCTCTCTGAAGATGCTGACCAACCAAATCCAGGGCACGCCCCTCAGGTATCGGCATCCAATCGAACACATCACTGCACTGATGGTCTGAAGCACTGACTGGTCCGGCATTCATTCGTTGGGCGTGATCACTTGTTGGCGGGAAAAGCTTGGGAACGGCGAGGAGAGGAGGTACATTTCTATTCTTCAGCAAAGAAACCACAGGCTGGTTCTGACAAGGGGTTTTACTTCTCAGAAACCCGAGTGCACGTGGCGCCGCATAGGGCTCCCAACATGGTCCCTTTTCGACAATTGCAAATCTTTCCTGCATTCCCGGGAAATCACTTAATGGCCGTATGAGTCATGCTCCTTTCTTGTCCTGCACGTCAGCGGACATGTCACTCTGTCCTCTCCTTTGGATAGGAGGCATTCATCACTGGAGGATAGCACTTCTCGACTGGAAGGGTGAACAAAAGAAAGAAAGCACTTCCTGCTATTTCCCTCAGGGGGACGTTTCTTTGTGTTTTTCCAGACGTTCTCTTGACAGGGTCAATTTGGCATTTGCAGGTTGTCCACAAAGCAAAACATGCTTACAAAACAGGATTCCTGGAAACAGGCTTACTTAGAGCCATTGGACCATCACCACATATTCACAAAACTTATCCATGCCCACAGGCGAACAATAGAGCGCGCAATTGCGGATGCTTGGTCGTAACATTTGGTTAGGATGACGGCAAACTTCTGTGACCATTAAACGGTAACCACATGAGGCGACAACCACTAGCGATCCGTCGCGCGACGCCGCCGCCAACCAACGCCTGTCGTTGTCGTTGGTGCATACCGCACGGAGCTACGGTGCTCAGCGACAGAGAGGCGTGTTTTCAGCGTTGCTCTGTTACCACCGCCTCGTTATTCGGTCAAGGGAAATGCAATCACTCTATATCCCATTTCTAACACTAAACTGCATGAAGTACGATAAAACACTGATGAAATTTCTTGTAACGCATCGTATTTTAAAGGGTCACAGCGCAGCGGTGCGTTACTACACAGCGATGCCGACTTGCATTGCAAGCTGTGACTTTCTCCTGCTCCTTTCGGAAATTAACAATATCTAGCCACGCTAACATTTTTTTTATTACCCTTCCAAGCTTTTACTAAATTATCTCGATGCACTCATATATACATGGATCAGACGAAGTGAGCGCGTGGTTCTTCACCCAAATCGGAATAGGAAACCAAACTTCGCACGCCATAATAATAATAATAATAAAAAACGCCAGAACGGAAGTTGAGCACCCCAAAGCCCTCTGCGATTGGCTGCCTCGCGAGCTGCTTCCGGGCGACACGCGAAAGTTTCGAAAAACTCAGAAACCGAGCGATAGCGACGAGCGGCAATGCTTTGGCGGCCCGCAGCCCGTTGTGCGGCATGTCGCCGCGAATTGTCGCCTCATGCGGTTAGCGCTTTAGAGTGCCGCGTTCTTATCTTGCCTTTGATGTAAACTAGCGAAAATCAGTGGACATTCGCGGCCGTCAATGCGAAGATTTTACGGAAGAGCGCGTACGTTGCTTACTTTCCCTGCTGGTGGCGTAGTTCTAAGCTTCGAATATGCTTCTTCATGCATGTTTCTTTCCCGTGCAAGGTTTGTCTTGCGCCGTAGCCTGATAAGCTGCAGATAGCGGTCGTCGCGCGCAGCCATCTCCGTTTTTATTTCGACCACTTACTTGGAAGATAAAGATTCTTTTTCCGCTCGCGACCGGGAGCTTTGTTTTCTCTCGAGTAGAGAACACTGATATGGTGTCCGTAAACGTAGTCAGCGCCCGCGCGAAGTGCGCCGAACGCGGCTAAGCTATTGCCGTCAACAAGCGTGGGCTATGGAACGGGACGCCCTTTGAATACGCTTATTCAGTTGCTGGCCGCACGTGGACGAACAGACGGCGGGCACTCCGCGCGCGCAGTTTTGTTCAGGAATGTAATCAATGAATAACTGAACGTCCGGAGCAGCTTTTGGTTGCAGTTTCTATAAATACGATAATCATAACCCTTGAAAGCAAGTTCCACTCCTTTGATAAATGCCTTATGTATAAACCCTTCCTCCTTGTATAAAACCTACCCTACAAGATATAAGGCTTCTGGAATAATTGTAAAAGATTGATGACACAGCCTTGGTTGAACCTGGGTTTGGATTTCAGGTTTAGAATGTGTTCAGAATCGCTACTATAAAATACTGTACGTTCGGGATGAGGTGTACGCCATACCAGTCTGCATGCAACGAAGTCAGGTTTAGAATGTGTTCAGAATCGCTACTATAAAATACTGTACGTTCGGGATGAGGCGTACGCCATACCAGTCTGCATACAACGAAGTCAGGTTTAGAATGTGTTCAGAATCGCTACTATAAAATACTGTACGTTCGGGATGAGGTGTACGCCATACCAGTCTGCATGCAACGAAGTCAGGTTTAGAATGTGTTCAGAATCGCTACTATAAAATACTGTACGTTCGGGATGAGGCGTACGCCATACCAGTCTGCATGCAACGAAGTCAGGTTTAGAATGTGTTCAGAATCGCTACTATAAAATACTGTACGTTCGGGATGAGGCGTACGCAATACCAGTCTGCATGCAACGAAGGGTGATTCAAACTTACGGGCTACCATGGGCACACACACGTGCATCTGCGGTTAATAGTTATGTGGTGTCGCGTGCTGCTGGGTTTATTTCGTGCGATCGCTTGAAGGCAATCGCAGGATCACTACAAGCGTACAATGTACAGAACTTCTGACTCCTAAGCCTCTACAAGATACCTTGTAAAGCTGGGAATTCGGGGTTGTACACAAGCTGCATACCATCTCGTCGGCGCAGACGATTGCTACCAGCGAGATTCATTCGAATGACGTCATGACAGACGAAAAAAAAAAAAACAGTTGGATTATGAGATAACGGAAGCGGTGAAACGCTGCACGCCTTCGGCAATCTTCGAGATGCCTTGCTCTGCAACAACGTGAGTGGCCCGATGAGCGCGTTTTTACGAGTTCCTAAAACAGGCCTCTTGACAAAATCGAAAGAAATGGGGACTCAGATAAGCGTCTTACGACCTTCAATACTCGGCTACATGAAAGAGAAATTACAAAAACGGCGCTTTTTTCAACTGGTTTTCGAGTTTTGTCTTCTTTTGCCTCGCGCGAGTTGCAAATGGCGTCAATTATTTTCGCTTCCCCAGGAGATACGTATTTGGATCCATAAAACGGTGTAGCTAATAGTGATGGAATGATCTCGATCCTGCTAGTTCTCTGGTAAGACAGCAGTGGGCTTGGAATGCATTACCGACTATCCTGACTCGTCCCCTTTAGGTGTTTTTAGACATTTTTCATAGTTCCATGCACGAAAGGTCAGTGTTGAGCTTCTTTGCTTGTCAACATTCCTGTACATATGGGGCGCATAGGTGCCACGGTCTTACGCACAACCTAAAGAAGTCCTTAGCGGAGAGTTGACTCACGTCACGAGAAAGCGTCACCACTACCGTGCGCAGAATATCGGTTACAGCTATGAACTGGATTGAAACCAGTTTAGCTTGTAGCGTCACTGTCTTGAAAAAACGCGTCGGCTGCTTCAAACTGCAGAACCTGTGATGCCTCCGCACTGTGAAAGAATGTAGGTAACGGAGCCTAGGTGTTGAAATGGAATTTCGAAAAGACAACTCCCCAAAGGAGACGAGGGGGCAGAACACTGAGTAGTTGCTAGCACACAAAATTTTCTTTCTTTCTTTCTTTCTTTCTTTCTTTCTTTCTTTCTTTCTTTCTTTCTTTCTTTCTTTCTTTCTTTCTTTCTTTCTTTCTTTCTTTCTTTCTTTCTTTCTTTCTTTCTTTCTTTCTTTCTTTCTTTCTTTCTTTCTTTCTTTCTTTCTTTCTTTCTTTCTTTCTTTGGTTCGGATATAGAGGCTAAGCCTCTATAGTTCGGAGGTCTGTGGAGGTTACATTCCGCACGACTGATCATTGCCCACAAGACGTCGTGGCCGTTTGATGGACTGTAAACAGACGTGATTTAACGCCGTCTCGCGTTTTCCTCAATTTCCTTCGTCGGTTCGTTGCCCCGCAGCATCTTACCCATATCTCGGAATCTGCTCGGAGCAGCAGCGACGCGCTCATTCCGACGAAGCCGCCATGCTAATTGTCGACGCGACCCCAGCGGCGTCCACTATAAAGCCCGCCAGCCATTGGATGCAGGCAGGAGACACACGGTGCGTGATTAATGAGGTTGGCATTGCGTGGAACCGGGAAGTGCCGCGCCGTGGCACACTCGCTGTGACAGCGGCGCGGCAGGAGGAGGTCGGTTGCGCAAGTTCACGCTGCCCCACAACGCGCGACATCACGGAGCTTCCGCACTATGCGCGCCGCATCACGCAACTAACGAGGAAAACACAAAACAAGGAAACAGGAGGACGGGAAGAAGAAAGAACGCAGGTAAAAAAACAACAACGAAGAAAAAGAAACAGATCGAGCGATACTCGCTAAACGTTGTTCCCATAGTGCGCTGGGCTTCTCGTTTTTATGTTTGCATGCAACCATTAATGGAATTGGAAATGAGTAGTAGTGGGAAAGGGTAATTTTCATTGCGTGATTTCTTCTTGCTCTTTCTTTTTTTTTATCGCTCTTTCGTTAAGATGCCGTTACGCAGTTGTCTCTCGGGGCTGCGGCCGCCCGGTGGGAAAGTCGGGCAACTCCATAAACCACGTGCGCCCGCGCTCGCTAACGCGCGCACCGTTGTTTGTGCGCGCTCTACGTTCGGTCCTTGCGCGGGCCATCGCGATTTTCTTTCCCGCGCGCAGTTCACTGTCGATCTTTACCAGCGCGAGGACAAACGCTCGAGGCTGCGTGACGGCGGCGGCGTTTGCGACGGCGTTGCTCGCTGCTGCTGAAGCTCTGACATTTTGCTACCCTTTTGTCGCTCTTTTGTTTTCTCTCGTGCGGTGCGCAACGCTTTCCGCTTTGTACTCGTTGCACACGCCTCCCCACACCGCCGCCTTTCTTTATCGCCCGCTGGAGATCGATGGGCGTGTGCCGAGCGCTTTCTAACGGTCCGACCGAATCGCCGCCAGCTCTTGGCGACCGGTCGCTTACCCCTTGCGCCTGTCTCCCTGCTGCGAGACAGGTTGAAGTCAGACAGCTCGATCTCGCCCCAGACATGATACGAGAAAGCGACAAAAAATTTCACGTTTAACACGTTTTGCAATAACCGTACCCTACTAAAACACGGGAGTAAAAGTTAAATGATTGCACTTAGCTTCACATAAGAACTTAGTGGCGAAAGCCTTTCCCCTTTCTTCTCTTCTTCCTCTTCTGTTCCTCTATCTTGCGTGTTTGTGTACTCGTTATGATTTCATTACTTTCTGTGTCTTCATCGTCAGAACTTGTTGCGACGTCCTTACCAGGGAAATTACGTTGACATCAGGATCTATTACGACATCTCACTGATACATCTCGCGGAACCTCGCAGACGCGAGATATTCACCATGAGCCTATCGAAAGGCTTTCGCCGTAATACATAAAAGTGAAACATGATGGAAGGCTGGGTTATCTTCACCGCCTGTAATGTGTGCACAAGCACGGTGTAAGGAAAGCTGCGATGCTTACGATATACTGCTTACGATAAGCCCACACCACCTCGTCAGCTGTTTTCGCGGGCATCTGGATACACGTCGAAAGGACTCGTGCATGAGTTGGATGTTACGCAACTCTTCTCGATAGACGTTAACATTAAAGGGGTCGTGAAACGAAAATGTAGCTGCCCAGTTGCAATTTTCCTTGCTTCAGTAAACATTAGGCATGCCGATTCCAAAATATCTCGTCGAAATATTGCTTCTGCATTTAATAATACCATTCTGAAATCACAGCATTTTTGCGTTCCTGAAGCGACCATGCGACCCTGTAGGCCGGAATTAAAAGTACTCGCCTACGTCATGTTTAGCCATTTGGAAACGCAGATATAATCATTATATCTGCGTTTCCCATAAAATAATAGGTTGCTGTTAAAATTAGCAAATAAAAATATAGTTTATCAATTATTCGCTCACGCAAACGCATTTCTTCAACAATCTGTACCAGGGCAATCCTACTGTCACGTGACGCGCGGTCGGCGGCGGCCAGCGGCGACGGCGGAGGAGGACGGGTGGTGTCTTCTTCTCGCTGCGCTCTGGAACAGAGCGAGAGGTGACGCTAAGTTAAGGTTTTCGGTAACGACGACTATACCTCGCTCCGCCGGGTACTCCAAATGACAATGGTTCCAATCTTATTTGTTGTGTGTTTTTTTTTTTCCTTTTTTTTTTAACATCCGTGATGGACACAACGTCTTGAGCAGTCTCACACCACCGGTACAACTTGGTTGTGCGGCCGCTGCTGTAATTTTTTTTTTATTCTTGGCGTCATTAAAGATGCGATGTAAATACGGTTTCAGGTCAAAGAAATCGACAAGTGTGTTCAATCCGAGTGGTGGGTGGAGTGTTTCAGCAGCGGGCGCCGCGGCGCGTACTCGTATATTAATTGCTCGCCTCCGCGCTGCATCATTCAGAATAGCGTGTCGAGCTTCGCTTCCTTTATTTCGGCTGGATGCCTGAACTATGGCACTACACGGAAAGCCGGAAAAAGAAAAAAATAAATTGGTACGATGAACTTGGGTGGCCCTTTCACCCAACGCGTTGTCGCAGCTTTGCTCCCCCACCTTCCCGACGCCTCTTGCGTAACCTTTCTCAAAAGAAAAAAAAAAAAAAGGAAGCATGCTTCCTACAACGTCTACAGTGCTCAGACTTCGCCTATTTTTCCTGACAACGTTTGGTTCTGGGTTTAGGCGTGTTGTGCGGGTTTGAGTGCTCGCTATGCCAACCGCGTATACGTCGCGATCGATTGCAGCACGGCTTCTCCGAGTGGAAGTAACGTTCGCTTTCACAAGTTTTGGCACACCGCTTAGGTTCATGTGTTCGTACTACATTCTACTGGAAGTCCTAAATGAACCTCGGCATGGAGCGGAGACGAAGAAAGCTCACCTCAAACGATGCGTCGTACCGACCGATGGTGTGATTGCCAGATCAACCATCCAGGAGAAATGCTTTCACGCAAGTGTTATTGATTGGAAAGGCGGATAGATTGGGTTAAAAGTTTAATATCTGACCTGCTACTTTGTACAGGGAAAGAGAAAGAGAAGAACAAAGAGGGCCGTGACTTGATTAAAATATATACAGGAATAGTAACTTGCACCACAGTCACGAGTCAAGTCCTGTGTCATGAAAGCCTGCACTGCCTGTAGAGCTTTCCATTTCTGGCCGACCGGCAAATAAGTCCTCTGAGAGAGGCCTGTTGCCAAAACACTTCAAAGAAGTAACTCGAGTTATTGGTTTGCACGCATATACTGGGACACACCACCAGTACACGCTCTATACTGTGTACACGCTCCACAGTCTCCGTAATGTCACATGTGGAACATTCTGGCCAGTCCGCCTGTCCAATTAAGTATAAATGTTTGTGTGTGAAACCACATTTAGATGCAGTCTATGGAGAAATCATGCATAATGGCAGTAAGTAGTGGCAAGTGGGTATGGATCCACTAAAGCACTACCTTGTGGCCTTGAGCACAATTGTAGATATAAGGAACTCAGTGATGTGTAGGGCCAAAGGCCAAGGGCTGGTAAGGGTGTGGTGTTGAAAACTTCCAAAAATTTGTAATGCAGGCTTTGAAACTGTGAATGCACACCACTTCTGAAGTGGTTTCCCACAGATGTGAAAAGCCTCTTACCAAGGGGCCACAAGCTGAGCAGCGGTTTGTGAAGAATTATTCCCTAAAAAATAAATGAGTCATGTTCTGAGCGGCATCACCACAATTGTAGGTGACGCTTGTGGTGATACAGATCTGTGTATAGATGGATAGAGTTGTAATATTCTCACCAGATGTATGTCAGATTAAGTTGCTTGAATCTACTAATTGGTACCATGGATTTGTTCAGTATCCCGAGAACATGCAAACACACCAAAGGTTGAGTCATTACACAAAGAGGTTGGGTGGGGTGGTATGGGAAGTCGTAGCGTGATAGCATTTGTAATTAATGGCAGCGGAGTGTACGTGAAAAACTGCTGTTCAGCTGCTCGTCATCAGTGGGTGGCAACGGTGTTGTGCAAGTAGCCGTAAATACGCACAAAGTGGTTCGTGTGACAATTATGTAGATATTGGGCAGGCACGTGACATTCTGAAGTAACAGCGCAAAACGTGGATGGGAGCGCAAGACGAGAAGACGACACAATGTCTCATCGTCTTCTTGTCTTGTGCTCCCGTCCACATTTTGCGCTGTTACCTCAGGATGGAAAACCAACAAGCCCAACCTGCTATTCTGGCTAACATGCCATTGTTTGAGGTGCATTGCGGCAGTCAAGGTTTATCCCAAGCACCTTTACTTCTATGTACATGTTAAAGAGTACTGGCAGTGGTGCTCATATGGGTGTGTACCATTTTTCTGGCTCGGGCGATCAGATTGCAAGTGGGCTGGCACACACAGCCCAAAGCACATGTAGCAGAAGTTTGGACTGTCGAACCGCGAAGTCTTCAGTTCAATTCCTTCCCTTATAATTTTCAATTTGTATGAGTATCATACAGTCTGTGCTTGTATGGTTAAATTGCGAAGGTGTACATATCACCTGCTCTCCTGACCAACCTCACTCTGCATAAGTATTCACCAAGCAGTTTTCGTTCCATCAAAAGGCTTTCACAATATTCAGCGACACAAGCAGCTACTCAGACAGCATCAGTGTAGCATTCTTGGAGCTTCGCAAATCTGTGGTTACGTTGTTTACTAGCAAAACATGCACGGTATGTAGATATGTGCACTATAGGACGCATAAGATGCCGCGACAATGTGGGCTGCCCTTCAATCCTGTTACATTCTAGCCTGCAGTGAATTCAGCAGCAAAAGATTTCACAATTAAATCATCCCAACTTTATATTTCCAGACTTGACCCCAGCACCGACGAAGTTCATTGTATTACCAGCATTTTGGTGGCATATTCAACCAGCAGGCCAATTAACTCAACGTCATGCAGGTTCAAGTGCAGATGTTTCCATGCAAACTATGGGTATCATCAACGAAGGAGGCTTTATTATACATACCTTTTCAGCACGCTGTTTTATGACTGGTCAAAGTCTGGTACGTTTCAAAGTATAAGGCACATATTATTGTATGCATGTCTACAGATTGCAGATTATGTTGGCTTGCTTCAGAATGAGACTGCAAAATGCTGCAAACAGTGGCCACCTTTCAAAGCAGCTTTTGCAGAAAACCGTTTGATTTTTCTATTCCCCATGAGCCACTATTTTTCGAGGCCGTGTAAAGGTGAACGCGGCAACCAGAAAATCTAGGTTTGTCAGTGCCACAAGGACCACCACTTTGTAGTACATTTGGGCATTATCTAATGTTACCAAATGAGTGTTAAAGAGAGACATGTTGCTTTCAGAATAATTTATTGGTTGGCCGCAGGTTCATCAGTGCATACAAAATTTTTAGGCTAGAAGGAAGTTGACCTAGAGCAAGACATCTTTTATTCATGCTTTTTCGCTGTCTTCCTCTCTCCTAAATATACAAATGTGTATATACAGCTTCACAACCATGATGTGTTGAGGTCAGTGCTAAATAAAAAAAATGCATCTGACAAAGGTATAGTTAGAGACTGAGTACATAAAATTCATTCTAAGTGAGCCTATATATGTCTTGTAGAATCCAAGGGAAGGCAAGTATAGCAGGGGGCAGCAGAAACTCAGGCAGGCAGGTGAGATTAAAAAGTTTGCGGGGATCAGATGGATGCAGCTGACAGAGGATCGGGTTATTTGGATAGATATGGGAGAGGCATCTATACAAGCAGGTATATACACAACTGCACAATTATGATGCATTTGCGGTCAGTGCTAAAAAAAATTCCACCCATCAAAGGTATAGGTGGGGAGAGAGTACACAAAATTCATTCCAAGTGAGCCTATATATGTCTTGTAGATTCTGTTACGACCGTGCATCATCCGCACTTGCGCGCTCTATTGTTCGCCTGTGGGCATGGATAAGTGCTGTGGATATGTGGTGATGGTCCAATGGCTCTAAGTGAGCCTGTTTCCAGGAATCCTGTTTTGTAAGCCTGTTTTGCTTTGTGGACACCCTGCAAATGCCAAATTGACCCTGTCAAGAGAACCTCTGGAAAAACACAAGGAAACGTCCCCCTGCGGGAAATAGCAGGAAGTGCTTTCTTTCTTTTGTTCACCCTTCCAGTCGAGAAGTGCTATCCTCCAGTGATGAATGCCTCCTATCCAAAGGAGACGACAGAGTGACATGTCCGCTGACGTGCAGGACAAGAAAGGAGCATGACGCATACGGCCATTAAGTGATTTCCCAGGAATGCAGGAAAGATTTGCAATTGTCGGAAAGGGACAATGCTGGGATCATTATGTGGCGCGCACGTGCGCTTGGGTTTCTGAGAAGGACCAGCCTGTGGTTTCTTTGCTGAAGAATAGAAATGTACCTCCTCTCCTCGCCGTTCCCAAGCTTTTCCCGCCAACAAGTGATCACGCCCAACGAATTAATGCCGGACCAGTCAGTGCCTCAGACCATCAGTGCAGTGATGTGTTCGATTGGATGCCGATATCTGAGGGGCGTGCCCTGGAACTGATTGGTCAGCATCTTCAGAGGGGGGGCTGGACATAGGGGGTTTTAAGGACAGTGCAGAGCTCGAAATGTCGCTCTGAGCCCTGGGTAAACGGCTCATCCAGACGCTTCTCGCTATGAACTCTTAACGCTTGCCATTTTGCTGATGTACCCTTCTTTTTCGTGTAAATAATCTTGTAAATAAGTTTCTCAAAGTGCCATTAAACCTGCTTGTACATATTTCACCAACTTCGAAGATTCAATCCTTATTCAACCCGGAGTCTCTGCACGCTACCAAGTGAAGGCCGGGTCGACATAGCCCCAGCGTCACGACAACTGGTGTCCAGCGTTGGGATCTGAATCTACAAGCCACAACATCTGATGACTGGAGGTGGGATCTGAATCTACAAGCCACAACATCTGGTGATTGGAGGTGGATCTGAAGCTACAAGCCACAACATCTGGTGATCGGAGGTGGCATCTCAAGCAACAAGCAGGCGCAACAATCGGCCAACAAGAGAGCAGCTCGGAACATCGATCGCATGTGTGGGTGAGTGCTTGGCTTTTCTTCTGATGCGGACCAGGTTCTAGAACAGGGTTAGATTTTAGAACTGGTAAAAAGTGTTGAAACACCTTTAGGTTTGGTAGTTTGCACTGTTGTTTTGGAAGTAGCCGACACTCGGAGCGATCATGGACCTACAAAAGCTGCAGAAACCGGACCTGTTGCTATTGTGTGAGGAATTGGGAATTGATACAAGTGGTTTGGCACGAAAACCCTTGATTATAAAGGCAATCACTGATCTGGGAACCGATGATGAGGAGCTCAGTGAAGCATGGAACCTCATCGGTCAAAAAAAGGAGCAGCTCAGACAGCAGAAAGAGCGGGAGAAAGAGGAAAAGGAGCGCGAACGTGAGTGGGAAAAAGAGGAAAAGAAGCGTGAAAGAGAAGCAAAAAAACTGGACCAAGGAATTGAGCTCCGGAAATTAGAACTAGAGTTGAGCATGAGGTCGGGCAATTGTCCCCAGCTAGCGGTACCTCTTCTCAACAAGGAGGCAGATTTCAAGATGTCAAAGTACATGCAGCCATATGTGATATCAGGGGATATCGGTCTGTATCTGGCTAACTTTGAGCGAACCTGCGAAAAACTGTCCTTCCAGCGAGACACTTGGTCTCAGAGATTATTGACGGTTCTGCCCTGCGAGGCAGCGGAGGTTGTCGCGCGGCTAAGCAAGGAGGACGCGGACAACTACGAGAAGGTCAAAGCTTGCCTTCTGAGAAAGTATAGGCTTAGCGCCGAGGCGTTCAGACAACGTTTTCGGAACGCTACTAAGTCCAGGGACGAGAGTTACCCTGAATTCCTGTACAATTTAAGAGTTAATTTGGGCGAGTGGCTAAAGAGCACTGATTCCTACAGTGATAGGGACGCTGTAGTCGAGCGAATTCTTTTGGAGCAGTTTTATAACTGCCTCCCAGAAAAAGAAAGAAATTGGTTACAGGACCGAGGCGACATTAAGTCGGCAACTGAAGCTGCTGAACTTATTGAGGAGTATGCTTCGCGCCGACAATTCAGCAACCCAGCAGTGGATAGGCCCCGCAATCCCAAGTTGAGCGTGAATAACCGTCAGGAAAAGCACTTTGCTAGAGTTGGAAACGAAGAAATGAAGGTCTCTTCAGGCAAACTCCCTAGAAAGGACGGCAGTGAGAAAAGGGGGGAAGTGACCAACGCGCAGAACACAAAGAATAAGCTTGAGGCTAGGAAGCCGCTCACATGCTTTAGGTTTAATGAGCAGGGTCACATTGCCGTCAACTGCCGGAAAGAAAAGATTGCTTTCTCGTATGTCAGTGACTGCGATGAAAATATGCAGCTTTTAGAACCCTACCTGCATGACCTAGTAGTCAACGGGAAGCCTTGCAAGGTACTGCGCGATTCGGCCGCAACGATGGATGTTGTCCATCCGGCGTATGTGTCGCCTTCCGACTATACAGGGCAGTGTGCATGGATCCGCCAGGTAGTGGAGGAACAGAGTGTGTGCTTGCCAATCGCGAACGTGGTCATCGAGGACCCTTTCGGCAAGTTAACAACCGAGGCTGCCGTTTCAGGAAAGCTTCCTAAGTGCTATCCGTATTTGTTCTCTAACAAATCGGACATGCTACTGCGAAAGAGGGGCATCCTTTTCGGAGACAGAGTTGTGCAAGCCCTAACACGTTCAAAGGCGCGAGAACTAGCTACACTGCTCATTCCAGAAAAATCCACAGCGGAGGAAACGGCAGTTAAAACAGTGGTCGATGTGGAAGATAGCGGGTCAGAAAACTTTGAGAGCGAGGCATTTCAGATAAGTCAACATGAAAGTGAGCTTGATAAGACACTGAATGAGGACGATTTTGAGAGTAACCTCTTGCCGCCAGTGTCTAGTAATCTCACGAGACTTTTAAGTGGAACCCGAGAGGACTTAGCTATGGAGCAAGCCAATGATCCCAAAAATAAGCTCGAAGTACAGTGGGAAGGACCTGCTGAAGTAGTTGCAAAGCTTTCTGACACTAACTACGCAGTGAAAATCCCCGATAGGCGTAAAGCAGTGCGCATTTATCATTGCAATCTTATGAAGCCCTATGAGCAGAGGGAAACCATGGTAAATCTAACGTTAAACCTTCCTGAGGAGATGGGGGACAACTTGATTTGCCTCAGCGAAAAAGGAAGCAACGCTCAGGAGCTTCTCAAAAAGACGGAGCAGAGAGGAGAACTAAAGAAATCCCAGCTGTCCGATCTGGGCGCGATGATAACAGAGTTTGAGGCCTGCTTCGTGGACAGGCCAAGCAGGACTGATTTGACTGAGCACGATATTGAGCTGACTTCAGACGTGCCAGTGCGATCAAGGTGCTACCGATTTTCTCCAAGGCAAAGAGAAATTCTGGATAGGGAAGTAACTCGCATGCTGGTATTGGGAGTAATAAAACCCTCGGAAAGCGATTATGCTTCGCCTATGATCTTAGTAGAAGCTCCAGGTAAAGACCCTAGGCCTGTGGTAGACTACCGAAAGCTCAATTCTCTCACCAGGGATCAAGCGTATCCTATTCCGAATATTGAGGAGAGAGTAGAACAGGTCAGTAGAGCGGCATATGTGACTACGCTGGACCTTACTCGAGGATACTGGCAAGTACCGCTCACTGAACGAGCCAGCAGATACGCGGCTTTCGTCACTCCGACGGGCAGCTACCAGCCAACAATGATGAGTTTCGGGCTCAAAAATGCTCCATTTTGTTTTTCCCGACTCATGGATAGGGTTTTAAAGGGGTGTGAAACATTCGCGGTGCCTTATTTAGACGACATTGCGGTTTTTTCCGACTCATGGGCGGACCATATGGTACATCTAAGAGCTGTACTGAGCCTTTTGCGTCAAGCTGGACTAACCGTAAAGGCCGAGAAATGTTGCCTGGCAAGGGCGACCATGGACTACTTGGATCACAATGTAGGTCAGGGTTTCAGGAAACCCAGCGAGATTAAGATTTCTGCGGTAGCAGACTATCCGCGGCCGAGCACGAAGACGGAAATTCGAGCATTCCTAGGTCTGACTGGGTACTACAATCACTACATCCCTAACTATTCAGCTTTGGCCAGCCCTCTGCCCGACGCTCTCCGCAAGACAGAACCGACAAATGTAGTCTGGGACGAACAAAAGGAAGCCTCCTTCGTAAACCTGAAGGCTGTGCTGATTAGCCGTCCGGTATTGCGAGCTCCAGACTATGACCGAGAATTCACGGTCCAGTGTGATGCCAGTGATCGAGGGCTAGGTGCTGTTCTTTGCCAGAGAGATGACGACGGTAATGAGCACCCTGTGCTCTACCTGAGCAGAAAACTGAGTTCTAGAGAGAGGGCTTATTGCGCGTCAGAGAAAGAGTGCGCTTGCATTGTATGGGCCATTCAAAAATTGCAGTGCTATCTTGGAGGGACCAAATTCACCGTAGAGACGGACCATTGTCCCCTGGCTTGGCTGCAAACTGCGACATCGAAGAACAGTCGCCTTCTTAGGTGGAGCTTGATTTTACAGCAGTACAATTTTGAAATAAGATACAAAAAGGGGAAGCTAAATGGGAATGCGGACGCGCTTAGCCGCTCTTTCTAAGCGGTCCGAGATGTTCCTCACCATGTATCCAAATTGATAATCAGGTTTTTTTTTTTTTTTTCGTGCGCTTGTATATGTGTGGCTATGTAAAGCAGCACGTTTGGTTTTCTAGGAATACGTGGGTCCTGAACGTCTTGAGAGTGGGCTTTTCTCGAACAACAATGGCAGTTTTCTTTTAGCCTGGTCTCTTCAGACGGGAGCCGAGTGCTTGCTTGGACATGTGGTTGAGTTTCAGAGACAGCTCAAGCAATTTGGCCTATAACAATCAAGACAACGCGACAAGCAACAGCGAGCTTCAAGCGTTCATGTGCAGGCCATTAAGTCGTCTCTTCATGCCGCAGCTGCGACTGCTGCCCTCCGAGACTCTTCTGGCGGGGGAGGAGGCTGTTACGACCGTGCATCATCCGCACTTGCGCGCTCTATTGTTCGCCTGTGGGCATGGATAAGTGCTGTGGATATGTGGTGATGGTCCAATGGCTCTAAGTGAGCCTGTTTCCAGGAATCCTGTTTTGTAAGCCTGTTTTGCTTTGTGGACACCCTGCAAATGCCAAATTGACCCTGTCAAGAGAACCTCTGGAAAAACACAAAGAAACGTCCCCCTGCGGGAAATAGCAGGAAGTGCTTTCTTTCTTTTGTTCACCCTTCCAGTCGAGAAGTGCTATCCTCCAGTGATGAATGCCTCCTATCCAAAGGAGACGACAGAGTGACATGTCCGCTGACGTGCAGGACAAGAAAGGAGCATGACGCATACGGCCATTAAGTGATTTCCCAGGAATGCAGGAAAGATTTGCAATTGTCGGAAAGGGACAATGCTGGGATCATTATGTGGCGCGCACGTGCGCTTGGGTTTCTGAGAAGGAAACCCACTTGTCAGAACCAGCCTGTGGTTTCTTTGCTGAAGAATAGAAATGTACCTCCTCTCCTCGCCGTTCCCAAGCTTTTCCCGCCAACAAGTGATCACGCCCAACGAATTAATGCCGGACCAGTCAGTGCCTCAGACCATCAGTGCAGTGATGTGTTCGATTGGATGCCGATATCTGAGGGGCGTGCCCTGGAACTGATTGGTCAGCATCTTCAGAGGGGGGGCTGGACATAGGGGGTTTTAAGGACAGTGCAGAGCTCGAAATGTCGCTCTGAGCCCTGGGTAAACGGCTCATCCAGACGCTTCTCGCTATGAACTCTTAACGCTTGCCATTTTGCTGATGTACCCTTCTTTTTCGTGTAAATAATCTTGTAAATAAGTTTCTCAAAGTGCCATTAAACCTGCTTGTACATATTTCACCAACTTCGAAGATTCAATCCTTATTCAACCCGGAGTCTCTGCACGCTACCAAGTGAAGGCCGGGTCGACATAGCCCCAGCGTCACGACAATTCCAAGGGAAGGCAAGCGTAGCAGGGGGCGGCAGAAATTCGGGCAGACAGATGAGATTAGAAAGTCTGTGTTGAATATTCCGGATGCCGGCTCCGCGGTCTTCACGGCATGACATTTGGGCCATCCCACTGACAACGGGGGATGGACGTACACGGACTGGAACAGCCCATTCTTCACCGCGGGGTACGGCTGTGTGCGCGTGTGTTGTGTGTTGTGGTCGGTGGGTGGCGCGAGAGAGGGACGCTTGTGCGCGTGCTCCCTTTAAGAAGAGACACTCAGCGACAACAGGGTAGTGTGGTGTATAGTTTCATGGAGACGCCGCTCTTCGAACAGTGTCCACAGTGAGTGCAGTGGATAATTAAAATTCATGTTGTTGTTGTTTAAAAGTTTCTCCCCAACGTCAGGGAATAACGAACATATTTTTTGGTGCCGAAACCCGGGATATTCGCGAAAAACAACGGCAACTTGAAACCAGCGTTCCAACTGCAGCGGACGACAGCGATGGAGCGTCTCCAAACGAAGAGAGAAGTTACGCGAGCCGAACTGAACCGACTCAACGAGGAGCTTGAGCGACTATCAACGACGGATGACTTCGGCCCCCAGCAACGTGACCTCCTCGCGGAAATATCAGATGAGTTGGACATTGTTTCGAGAGATTTGAAACAGTTAGATGCATTGATTGAGCCGCATGTTTGTGACGAAGGCCTCGCGGAAGAATACAAAGGCGTTCGTCAGTGTCAAGCTCTCATGACACGAATGCGGACAAAGCTTCTGCGTTGCAGTGAAACGAATTCTAACGGTGCAGCAAGCACACTGAATGCAGAAGAAACCGCGTCCAGATTACCTTCTGCCCGTTCGGGACAACTGAGGTTGCCTAAGCTGGAGCTTCAGAAATTCAGCGGCAACAAGCTTGACTGGCAACCGTTTTGGCAACAATTCCGGCAAGCAGTCCACGAGAATAACGGCTTGACCAGCATAGAAAAGTTCTTGTACCTGCGGACAGCGTTGACAGGAAAGGCGGCGGCCGCTTTGACCGGCATTCAAGTGACGGAGATGAACTACGACTACGCTGTAAGGACACTCCAAGAGCGTTTCGGGCGTCAGGACGTGCTCGTGCAAGAACACCTTACGCAGATGTTAAACCTTCCCCAGGTTAGAGCTCTCAGTGACGTGAACGCGCTGCGACGCCTCCACGATCATGTTCAGCGAAACATCGCAGGACTTGAAACTTTAGGTGTCAAATCGGACAGCTATGGTGCGATGCTGTGCGCGGCTTTGTTTCGGGTATTGCCGGCCGAATGGGCTGTTGAGTACCATAAGGCCAATAGTGCAGACAAGGACGTGCTCGACAGTTCGAGTCTCCAAGCCATTCTGCAATCAGTTCGCCTGGAAGTGGAGAGCAGGGAAAAGGAGCACGGAGAAAGCACGAACGCTCCTCAGCAAACGCGACCTGAACGCGCCAGTGAACGGCGTCCCAACAGCGTTTACGGCAAAGGCTCAGTGGCCAGCCTCCAGGTGGGTGCCAAATTGAGCAAGGAAAGATGCCCTTTCTGCGCTTCAGAGAGGCATGAGGTTGCAGATTGCAATGCTCCGATATCAATCGATGAAAAGAAAAGAAAGCTGCGAAATGAAGGAAGGTGCTACCGATGCGCGAAGAAGGGGCACATGACGAAAGGGTGTAAGAACTGGACACTACGTTGCGCGAAGTGTGGCCGACGACACATCACCTCGCTTTGTGATCCACCGGCACCGAACGCCGAGGGCGAGACCGCTACTGGGTTGCACTCAACAGCGTCTCTTAGCAACACCAATAAAAACGCCGTGCTGCTGCAGACGGCGCAGGTGTGGGTCAACGGAACGAAAAGAAAACGCCTCGCTCGCTGTCTGTTTGACGGAGGCAGTCAACGATCGTTTATAACAGAGAAGCTCTCGCGAATACTGGATCTTGAGGTGATCGGTGAAGAGGAAGTGACCATTTACCCTTTCGGCGGCTCGACCAACGTTATAAAGAAAAAACGACGCCGAGTGAAGCTCCGGCTACGAAGCCAGTACGACCGCAAGGAGCACAGCATCGAAGCCCTCGAAATTGAAGAAATATGCTCCGACCAACTGCTGCTTCCAGAAAACGCTGTTGAGATGAGTCAGGTGGCTGATTTGAAATTAGCGGATGTTACCATCTCACCAACTCGCCTCTTCACACAAGGCATCGAAGTTCTAATAGGCTCTGATTATTATTGGACTATTGTACACGCAGAAGTAAGGAGAGTGCAAGGGCCCTTGGTTGCGCTTAAGACTGACTTCGGCTGGACTTTGCAAGGACCGATACCACTGTCTGCTTCAGGTGTGTCGTGTTCCACCATTGCCGTTCTGCGCACCAGCGTCTGTGACATGGACGCCAACCTGTCAGACGAACTTCGAGCGTTCTGGGAGCTGGAGAGCCTCGGTATCTCCTCAAGCAGCTGCCTACTTGGAAGCGAGGAGCAGCAGGTGAGAGAAGACTTCACTCGTTCTCTGACTTTGACCGATGGGCGATACGAAGCGAGCCTCCCGTGGAAGGCACTTGACCAAAGGCTAGCCAGCAATGAAGTTGTAGCAAGAGAACGCCTGGCCAGGTTGATGCGGCGTCTTAGACCCAGCAAGAGCAGACTAATGATCTATGATGCAGCCATCCGTGACTACCTAGATAAAGGTTTTGCTGAAAAGGTTCCAGCCGACGAAATCGACAGCACCTTGTCTCGAGTGTATTATATGCCTCATCGTGCTGTTTTCCGTTCCGAGAGCTCTACCACCAAAGTTCGCATAGTGTTCGATGCATCTTCGAAAGCACAAGGCTGCTTGTCACTCAACGATGCCCTCAGCACCGGCCCGAACCTAAACCCCGACCTGCTGCGGCTTATTCTGAATTTTAGATGCCACAAAATTGCATTGACCGCCGACATTGAGAAGGCCTTTCTTCAGATTGGCATCAAAAGTGAGGACCGCGACGCACTGCGATTCCTCTGGTATTCATCTGCGTCATCTGAGGGCTCATCAGAGGGTGATATAGAGGTCTGGCGTATGACAAGAGTGCCTTTTGGTGCCACAAGTAGTCCCTTTATGTTGGCTGCCACCATACGACATCATCTGGCTAACGTCTCTGAGGACCTCTCTCACTCCGCACAAATCTTAGGTAGCTGCCTGTACGTCGACGATTTGATAACTGGAGTCAGCAACGCGGAAGAGGCGACGAAACTTGATCAGGAGGCAAAGCAAATAATGAGCTCAGCAGGAATGAAACTGCGAAAGTGGAGTTCTAACAACGAACTCCTACAACAACGGTTTGATGCTGACGGCGTTGGAAATGCCTGCGCTGACACTGCGACGACGACTTCAGCCATGGCAAGAGTGTTGGGGCTCGAGTGGGACGGAGGAAACGACGAGCTGAAGTATTCCCTGAAAACGGCGCTGGAGCTTCTTACTGTCAACAGGAACACTAAACGCTTCGTGCTCCAAGCCTCAGCGAGAATCTTCGATCCACTCGGTCTCCTGAGCCCAGTGACGATAACAGCGAAAATGTTGTTTCAAGAGCTTTGGGTACTTGGTTTAGATTGGGATGAGCCACTACCGCAAAGTGTGAGTGATAAATGGGGAAAATTTATCGATTCAATGCATCACCTCAGTGATATTTCCATCCGTCGTCGGTATGATAACCAACCAAACAGCAAAACCGAACTTCACATATTCACGGACGCAAGCCCCCAAACCCTATGGAGCAGTTGCATACCTGAGATGGGAGAGCTACAAGAAAACAACGGTTTCCATTGTCATGGCCAAAACTCGTGTGGCACCGCTCAAGAAACTATCCCTACCACGACTAGAGCTTCTCAGTGCCTTGATAGGCGCTCGAATGGTAACATACCTCAAGGAATCATTAGCACTGAATATCGACAAGGTCACACTGTGGATAGATTCCATGATTGCTCTATATTGGGTGAAGGGATCAGCTGTTCAGTGGAAACCTTTTGTAGCCAACAGAGTCGAAGAGATCCAAGAGAAAACAAACCCAAGCGACTGGAGACACTGCCCAGGGATCAGCAACCCAGCAGATATCCTAACTCGGGGAATTTCTGCAGACGCGCTCAAGAGGTGTGAAAAATGGTGGAAAGGGCCTAAATGGCTTGAAGGGTCCCCAACAACCTGGCCTAACCCGCCGGCTGATATTTCGACCGAGAGAGCCGACGAAGAAAGGAAGAGTAAAAAACTAGCGGTCAGCCATGTTTCAGTACAAGCACCTCTGCCGGTGATGGAAATTAAGCGTTTCAGCAATCTGAGCCGCCTACAACGAGTCACAGCTTGGGTGCGGCGCTTTGTTCACAACTGTGATCGAAAAAAAGATCGACTTGAGGGCCCGCTCAGTGCACTCGAAATCCAACAGGCGCAGAAATGTTTGCTCCAGGAGGTTCAGCGAGAAGCTTTTGGTGACGTAAACAGCATTTTATATGAAGACGGTCACTTTCAAGGACCCTTAGAACTTAGAGGTTTAAACGTGTTTCTGGATGACACCGGACTGTTGCGTCTGAAAGGGCGTCTACAGCACTCAAACCTGAGCTACGAGACTGCTCATCCAGTCGTTCTGCCTGCGTCTCACCCTTTCGTCGAGCTCTTGATCCAGAGCACTCACAAACGACTGCTACATGCGGGATGCCTGGACACACTGACCCAGCTGCGCGAGAGGTTTTGGATCATAAGAGGCCGTCAGATCGTGAAGAAAGTTTTGGGCCGTTGTATGGTATGCAGAAGAATGCACCGCAAGAGTGCTACAGAGCCCGTAGCGCCACTGCCACGCGACAGGGTGTCAGAATCAGTTCCCTTTTCAGTTACAGGTCTCGACTTTGCGGGGCCCGTTTTGCCGAAGACAGAAGGTAAGATAAAAAAGTCTTATATCTTGCTCCTGGCCTGCGCAGTGACTAGAGCAATACACCTAGAGATTGTGAGCGACCTCTCAACGAATAGCTTCCTCTTGGCTTTTCGCCGCTTCATAGCGCGACGCGGTATCTGCGGCACGGTGTACTCTGACAATGCAGACATTTTATCGGGCTACAGCGGAACTGAAGAAGCTATGGAATGTGTCGCGCAATTCAGATATTCAAGACTATTTGTCTCATCAAGGGATTGAATGGAAATTCATCGTGGAAAAGGCAGCTTGGTGGGGAGGCTTTTGGGAACGGATGGTGCGATCCGTAAAGACCACACTAAAGAAAGTGCTTGGATGCAGCTACGTGAACTTTGAAGAGCTCTGCACCATTCTGGCGGATATAGAAGCCGTGATTAACTCGCGACCCCTAACCGCGGTTCCCTCTGATGCAGGAGAACCAGAGCCACTGACGCCGGCACACTTTCTAGTTGGTAGGCGCCTGACAGCCTTACAAACCTGCAGTGGAGGGCATCCCACAGCTGCTAACACTAGCGAGCTCACTCGTCGTTGGAAATACCGACAGCGCCTCACTGAAAATCTGTGGAAACGATGGAGAGCCGAATACCTGTGTTTACTGAGGTCGTACCATCATTCCATACCTACAGCCTCAAGTAACGTACAAGTTAATGACCTGGTGCTGCTTCATGACAATTTTCACCCTAGACAGACTTGGAAAACTGGTCTCATTACGGAGGTGTTTCCTGGGCGAGATGGAAGAACGCGTTCCTGCATGATCCGTTTGCCGGGTGGCACTACAGTAAGACGCCCAATTCAACTTTTGTACCCGTTGGAAGCCAGAAATTAATGAGCTAGCGCTCATTCGGCGGGGAGGATGTTGAATATTCCGGATGCCGGCTCCGCGGTCTTCACGGCATGACATTTGGGCCATCCCACTGACAACGGGGGATGGACGTACACGGACTGGAACAGCCCATTCTTCACCGCGGGGTACGGCTGTGTGCGCGTGTGTTGTGTGTTGTGGTCGGTGGGTGGCGCGAGAGAGGGACGCTTGTGCGCGTGCTCTCTTTAAGAAGAGACACTCAGCGACAACAGGGTAGTGTGGTGTATAGTTTCATGGAGACGCCGCTCTTCGAACAGTGTCCACAGTGAGTGCAGTGGATAATTAAAATTCATGTTGTTGTTGTTTAAAAGTTTCTCCCCAACGTCAGGGAATAACGAACAGTCTGCGGGGATCATATGGATGCAGCTGACAGAGGATCGGGTTATTTGAATGGATATGGGAGAGGCATCTACTATGATGCCTCCCCCATTATGATGTATCTGCGGTCAGTTCCAAAAAAAGAAAAATTCTACCCGTCAAAGGTAAAGGAAGGGAGTGAGTACACAAAATTCATTCTAAGTGAGCCTATATATGTCTTTTAGATTCCAAGAGAAGGAAAGTGTAGCAGGGGGCGGCAGAAACTCGGGCAAGCAGATGAAATTAGGAAGTTTGCGAGAATCATGCACCTGGCACAGGATCGGGTTATTCGGATGGATATGGGAGAGGCATTTGCCCAGCAGTGGGTGCAGTCAGGCTAGTGATATCAACAAGACTAACAAGTGGATGAGTTGGTACTGATTCATCTTAAAACCAGCCAGAAGACGAAACACGTGAGAGGAGCACGAGACAAAGTTTGACTAACAACTGAAATGTTACTGAAGGAACGAGGCAAAAGAAAATTCGCACAGAAATGCACGTGCACGAAAAACCCCCAAAGCAGTGAAAGCGTGGAAAGCAGAAAGGGTCTAAAAATCATTTAAAAAAAGCAAATTCTTTATGGTCAAGAACCACTCGTTACAAAAGGGAAGCCACAGATCCAAATCCAAAGGCACACTATACTGCAAAGGCTAAGGACGTGTGTGTGGCTAAGAAATAACAGTCTTTTGGGGCATTTTTTTTACATGTGCATCTCTGTGCAAGTCTTCTTTTGTTTCTATCCTTTAGTAAAATTCCAGTTATTAGTCCAGCTGTCCTGCAATTCTCTCTTCTCATGTTTTCCGGCTTGTTTCAGAACGAATAAGGTGATGACTCTATAAACCTTGTGCAAACTGGAAACCAGTGTAACTGTCAGATGGAAACCTTTCCCTTATTTGGCTTGCATCACAAATAGGGAGGACTTTACTGTGATGCCTGCCGAGGCATCCCCAAAGCCAGTGCGCAAGCTGGCTGTAGCAGATGTAGCGGTGCCTCCTGTTGACAAGAGAAAAAGCAATATTCACTTTTCAGCATAGCAAAATGAAAATATGGTTTAGGTCTTTTACAAATTTGAAAGTTATTCATGCATCTGTACAATTAATTCCCGTCTAACAGAAGCTGTACAATGTAACTTTCACTGTCAATTTATTCTCCCTGGAAGTATGGCAAACTTTGAATTCTGCTGCAGGTGATTGAAAGAGAATGAGACCCACTCAATATTAGAACTCCAGTGCAATCACAATTTGCTACTGCAGCAAAATAATGCCTGAAGGCAATGCAGCTTTTGACTGACAAAACCTGGTAGTCGTCTTACACCCTCTGTACTAGTATTGTGGCCGATGTCAATGTCCACGCTGATATCATCCGCATAGCACGAAGATAAGTATGCGACTTATGCGTTAAGCAGCTCTGTGCATGGAGTCATTCTATTCGAAGGAGCCATAAACTACAAGTCCACTTCTGTCAACGGCTCTCAGTTGTTTTCCCACAACACGCCACGTGCCAAACTTTCTGCAAGTGCCGCAAAACTACTCTATAACTTCATTTGCTAACTGTAAAATTTCCAACACTTACTCAAGCTGAGGAAGTTTCGGTGTACTGGCCTTTGGAAGAACGTCTTTCTTTTTTTTTTTTGGTTGTCACATTTCAGCCCATGTAAAATGTCACTGTCAAAGCAATTTGGAGAGGTTTACTGTGTGGAGGTGTTGATGATGGTATCAGTGAAGTCAGACAATTTTTTTAATTATATTTGCACACTATACAACACTCACCTAATGCAAGTGGGTAACAAAAAAACTAGCAAATAAAACTTTGAGTGCTGGTATGGTGATTGTTCTGGCAGCAAGTGGGGACAGGCTATAACAAGAGTTGTCGGGCTAGTTAGTGATCGGCTGCAGAAGCCAGTCCTGCTCTGTGTTTTTCTCTTCCGTGCCGTTTTTTAGTGCATTTTCCCATGGCTTCTGCAGGAGACAGGCTACTTCACTGCATGCAATTTCACTTAGCACAGAGTCCTCCGAAATGAGATTGCTTTTGTACTTATTTACTGCATTTCTTGTGGCATTCCTTATGTATTAATGTTTTGAAGTGCTGCACTTGCTGAAGGTCATACCTGGCTAATAAAACAAGCAAATGTGTCCGGACAGCGGTTTTTTTTTTTTTTTTTTTTTTTTTTTTTTTTTTTTTCCGTTACTTCACATCAATGTGTATGCCCTATCCATTTAGCAAGTTCACACTATCAGATGATGCGTGTTTTCTCATTTACTAGTGCATGGAATTAAGCAAACCAGTAATTTGCATGGTGAAACGTCATGCTCATGCGCACCTTCTACGAAAACAAGAAAAATATGAAAACCAGCGATGTTGTGTTCGCGCTAACGTGGCGCAATATCGACACTGTAGACAGTGTAGATGATCGCAAGTAAGTAACGTTAAAGGGGAAGCTTTCTTTTATTAACACTGCCTTCCGCAATAGATTTCATTACAGCATTTCTTACTCGAGAAAATGAAAAACAGGTGGCCGCTTGTTCAAGTTATGTCGCCTTTCGCTCAAGGTTCTTCTTGTGTTCTCGACTAGCAGTCCATGATCAAGAAGCATTTGGAGTAAATGCGGATGATCTGTAACACCCAGACGGCTGCTTCAACTACGTAGTCGCCGCCGGGATCTCGCCAGATGCTCTCAAGAGCAGTCGGCATCGGCCCGCACCGCCCGCAGCTGCACCTGTTCGAAAGCTTCGGTTAGCGATTGCGCACTCTCGCAACGATCAAACGTAGGCTAGGCTGCAAGACTCGGACATACATACCAATGCGTAGTTCCGAAACGGCTGGGATCGGGAGGCTGACGGTCGGGGCTTCTGCAAGCCGGAGTTGTGCCGCGGTTACCGCGGCCTCTCGTCACAAATGTTACTGTACCGGTCGCTCGCAGGCTCCATCTTCGCCGACCTGGCACACGAAAAGTTGCGTCGGCGTAAGGCTCAAAGCCCACGATGTAACCATGTTTTAACAGTAGCGAATATATTCTAGTTCACTATAGCAGCACAGCGACGCTGGAACCCACGGAGGAACCTAGGCGTCGGCCATATTAAAAAACCCTGTGTGAGCGTAGAGTAGGGCACAATTAAAACCTCTAAAATACACCGAGCTCGGTCAACTTTGGCTCAGCAGGCTCCGGCAACGGGAGCTTCTCATTGGCTTAGCGCTATGACGTATCTGTTGAGTTGAGGAGGACGCGCGCTAGGAAACCGAAATTCTGTTTTTGTCGCTATTAAATAAACGCGGGCGATGAAACGAATCGAGGTATATTATATGATGCAGGACAAGGATTTAATTTAACCAAGCCGTGCAAAATTTTCGGAAAACGTTTCACGACCCAAAACGTTTCACGACCCCTTTAAGCTTGATGCTATGAAATCACAGGTCTAAACCACGACTCAAGCATTCGGTTTCCAGGTGCACTCAAAATTTATTTCTCCGTCCATGCCTTCCATCCCGTAACTGCTGCTGTATCAATATTCTTGTTCAACGCTCCTTGGTTTCAATATTTCAATGTAGTACAAGCACAAGCTGTACTAAAGGGGACACGCAAGCGTCTGTCGATGCTGGCCGATAGCCGGTCTCTGGCTAATCTGACAACCGGAAGTAATCCCGCTACACTTGTGTACCGTTCGCCGCCGAAAGCCAGGGACGACAGAGGGTTATGAAGTGCTCTCTAGACGCGTGTTGTCATTTTTATTAGCAGGGGCGCTGCTCTAAGTTATACAATTCTCGAAACTGCGAACATGTTCATGCGGATGTTGTAGAGATTACGGAGACAGGCCGCTGTAGCGCAGCGGGGCATGTCTTCAGTTTTCCCAACAGCCACACGAACGTTACCGGCTCTTGTCGACACGCCGCTCTCGTGCTCACTTTCCAACTGCTTGCACCTGTGTCGTGTATATATAGGTGCATGGATGTAGACTGATTTGAGCTGCATTGCACATAGCTAAAGGTTTACGGAACACCTTGAGCGCTATCTAAGGGGCAGTCGAAGCAGGGTGAGGCGCAGCCACATCGCAGTCAGTTATTCGCTCAACAGAGCGGAGAAAATGTCAAACAGCCCTTTTCTTTTGTTGCTTTCTCATACTATATTTCGTATCGCTAACATGTTTGAATGAGCGAAATTTGTGACTTGCACTTATTCAGAACACTGCGTCTTCGATGCATCTAGTTTCGCACGCTGCCGTTCTTCCGAGTGCCTTGTGCTTCGAGGTTGGTGTCGTTCATGATTTTCTGGGACCAGCGCTGCTGTTATTTTTGGTCTTTTTTTTTCTCAGTTAATTAACTATTCGCAGTTTCATAGAAAGACCAGTGATAAGCTTGGCCGATAATTTTCTCTTTAACTACAATAACTCACTCGTGCTTTAGATGTGTTCATGCAAAGAAGCAAACAAAAATTAGTGGAAAACTTTAGCTTCGCCTACGCGAAGTGCCTTTAATAGCGCATTTCGCGATAAAAAATCGGGTTTTAATTACTTCATTTTAAAATTATTGCTACTGTAACATAAGCACACATACCAGACACACGTTAATAATTCATACGCACCACAACGCGTTCACTAGGCGCTCCTCTAACACGCTTTCCACTGCTTGCTACCAATGGCCCTTCGTGGCATATATGCGTTGCGTACTCGGCTGGCGTGCAGAGGGCATGGGTTCGAACAAGAATGCCGACGAATTTATTTCATTGAGTTATTTTCAACTTTTTAATACCTCAATTAGAGGATACACCGGCAAATTTAGTTTCAGCCTTGCCGCTGTGGCGCAGTGGTTACGACGCCCGACTATACTGTTACAGAGTAACAGGATTCGAACTCGACCGCCGGCTGCTACGTTTCGACGTTAATACCTTAGAAACCAAATTTAGCTTCATTTGTACCCTTCCCCAAGTAGTTGATTAGTTTATTTGGATTGATGGGGGGGGGGGGGATGTTTTAAATTCGTTCACGAAGTAATGGGGTCGTGACGTCATAACACTGACGACGAATCAAGATTTTCCCGCACGAATATTTCCGACACTCGGTGCCGAGTGCTACACTGACTACTACGCCGACGGCTTTTCGATCTAACGAGCTGTATACGCTTCAGGTAAAAGCGAGAGGAAACCTGCCGACGTTCAAGGAAGCTTTCGTGTAGTCTGTTATTCTGCCGAGCGACCCGACTAGATGCTCCTGCGCAGCAGCCGTTGCGGAGAAATGAAACAACATAGTGCTGAGTCGCAACCAATCCGTTTATATATCACAATGGCGGTAAGAGGAGGAAAAATTAGGTATTCATATGAGCGAGAAACGAGAATACTAGCATGTGACAACATTCTCGTTCAAGGTTATATTTTTACTTTTGCGACCGCGCTTATACAACCTGCGACGATACATTCGTCCTGCAGCCTTGTTATAATATATCAGCCTCTATTGCTTCGCTTGACAACCATTTGCAGTTTAATTCTTCCTATCGCGGTGTACTGTCAACACCTTGAATTGCAGGCTTTTGTGTCATCTTTTTGCAGTTCTTGCAGTGTTTTGAAATGTGACCTGAGATGTGGGCATATGTAAAATTGTAATTATTCACTCATTTGGGCATCGGCCTGTGTCTACTGTTTTGCTTTCCAGATTATAGCAGCAAATGATAGAGGACACCTTCATGGTAATGAACAAAACCATTCCTGTGCCTTTCCAAGTAGCTGCATAGCTGATTCTTTCTTTGCAGAGGCAACCCTTTTGGCAAGGCAGTCGCTTAGGGGCCGAGGAAACATCTTCGACGCCCGGAATTTCTCTCGGGTTGTGCGAGCTAGACCTGGCACTGGGGTGGCACGGCAGCAACCATTCGTTTCTTTTCCTGCTTCCAGTTTTCGCTATTGATTTCTGAAGGTAACTTTTTTTGATATCCCTCAGCAGCAGGAACAAGATGAAACACGCAGCAGGACAACACATAGGAGAGGCGCACAGACACACCCGTAAACAAGGATGATGCTGCTTGTGCGCTTCTCCTATGTGTTGTCACCAATTCTGCATGTCTGACCAACTAGCTCGACGTTCTGCTATTAGCAGGAACAAAGAATTTGATAATTGGCTTGTGTCAGGCGACCTACTGTGGCTACGATAGCCTGCCCGATGCTCACGTGTCTACTTGAGTACATTGTTAAAAAATGGCCATTAGCAAATATAATTCAGTATTACGGGAACGCGGGCTAAAGAGCGACAGGACGTGTAAGGTTTCAGCATATGCTGCCCGCATCATTGTGTGACGCGTCAGTACAAACATGAGTGGAACAGGGCGAGCGCGATCACAAGTCGTGCCCGGTGCTATATGAGGCGCCTCATTTTACGGAATGGAGCTTAATTAGATTAGGAAGGCACTTGCTGCGCACCAGGTTGTTATTAAATTAATGCTCACAGATGTTGGCTTGTCCAGATAGTCCGAAGTCAAAAAGGAAGGTCTGTAGCTATTCAGTGTTTTATAAAATATCGCCATTGAACAAAATTAAACGACCTTCAAGCCGGTTGTAAGATAGGGCCGCATCCTTGTAGCTGTCATCAGGGATGTCAGTTGTGTGGCTGTGACCCTACTTTATTCGTCTATTTTGTTTTATTTCGAAGACCCTATTTCACAAGGTCTAGCCGGTACACCATTCTCTGCGCTGCTTATTCGGGCTTCAAAATCGATATCGGAGGGTAACATGATCAATATGGAGCCTTCCAGGACCCTTAGATTCTGAGTTAGGCGCGCTTGCCAGACAGGCACGTTTCTGTGGCTTGCTAAAGCAAGACTTCGTGGTTAACGTTGCGGCAACTTGCCCAACATGCATCATGGTTCTCCTTATGAGAGTGCCTCTCGCAGGTGATGGCGAGGAGACAACGTCAGTTACTTCTACCATTTACTAAGTGAAACTACGCCAATCTAGGGCTTTCGCACGTTATACTAGGTTTAGCCACGTTAAACCGCTGCAGTAGTTTGTTTTCACCACCATACCGCGTTTATTCGCTCAGTTGGACCCTTTCGCTTTTCCCATTTATTATTCACGCCAGCGTGCACATGGGTCGGGATATGCAGCTCCTAGTGCCGTTTTCGGGTCAGTCGTGATAGGCCCAAATCGAGCCAGCTGGCGAATCAGCGGCGTTGCAGTCAAGTTCTCTCTTTCTCTCCCTATTTCTCTCTCAAACCAATCACTGTTTGCAGGAGTGGCTGGGTGTCATGAAGTGGAAGACTTTCAAGAGGATTAAAAGACTCCAATATTCAATAGACCCGCCCTCACCTTCAGCGCTAGCAGCCAGCACTGCCGCTCGAGGGACCAACGCCAACGGAGCTCAGGAAACCCCAAAATCTCGGGAGTCCGGATTAAATCTGAAGCGGCGACTCAGATTCACCCGAGTTGCGGCAGAGAAAAGCTTCAGTGCGGGCGGGCAGCCTTGAGTGAGCCTGGCGCAGCGCACGGCCGCTTGCCCCCTCTCCACTCAGATCGCCATTTGTTATACGGCCCCGAGACAATGCTGTGCCTGGGGATTTATATACACGAGCTGCTGTTCATGCCTCTGCGGGGCCGCCCCTCGCCCATTAAAGGCTTTGCTTGCACAAACGCACGCACGTCTCGCTTGTAAACCAGCACACGCGCGCGATCGGTTGCGGGGAGAGCCATAAAATGTGATCACGGACGACCCCCGAAGCTCGGTGGTTCTGTTTCCTGCCTGAGTACGGAACAAGCAGTGCACGGAAAGAAAGAGGTTGTTCGACTGTTTTGGCGTCGTTCCCAGCGACGACCTTCTTGGATGGTGCGAAAGGGAGCGGGTCGACGGAGCCATTAACTAACGGGGCAGAGAAGTCTCGCTGAAAGGGAAGCGTGCGGTTGTATCGTCGTCGATTCTTGCATTTATTACTTTCAAGATTTGTGCCAGTACGGGCGCAATGAGCAGTCGTCGAAGGCCCATCTTATCTTTGGTAGCGGCCAAAATTAGTGGAACTAGACTCACCGGCTTAGCGCATTAATAAAGATTACTGGCCTCATCGGCCGAGAGGTATGAAGCACTGGTAGGCTCATTTTGGCGTCTGTATGCTAACGTGCATAGTCAGCCTTGTTCCTCTTACAGTCTTCAGTTCCATCACGTTCATTAGGTTCATCTTTGTTCGATTTGAGCCGCGTATATTCTTACACCAAGGCTCGAACCAACGAGGCTTCGGGTCGCCAACTCACAGACTGTCCCGCCCGCTGCGCCGGATGACGCCGGATAAGACACGCACAAAACGTTGGGGTCACAGCTTTTTAAGTTATTATCCGCAACGTTAAGTGTTTTCGATGCTTAAAGAAACTATTTAAAAGCTGTCGCGTGAGTGTAGCTGAAATTCTGGCAACTGAGCGGGAAAATGCGGATGAGACAAAAGCAGCTGTTGACCAGTTCGTACCTGCATGCAGTTTTGTGTCAGCCATTCTAAGGGCTCGTCTATGTGTTGCACGCTGTTTATAGAAAACACACTGGATGTGACTGACCTGCAGTATTGCATTGATGATGATGGGCGGCTCATTTAACATTTCGGACCAAAAGTGTGTATGCGCCTGCAAAGCAAGGGAATCTAAAGGTATTTTTCTTGTCTAACCTGAGCACGGATCGAGATGTTCTTACTGGTGGGAGATTTCAACTGTGCTCATAACAGTGAGATTGATCAGCGAATAACGAGGGCTATGACTCCATTTCTACTGATTTCGTTAATTTAGTTTGTCAATACAACCTTACATTGACCGAGTAAAAGCGATAGCATTCATTTCGCGACCTTCCTGTCACCTTGGAGTGCTCAATTTGACAGGATCCACGTTATTGCTGACATTAACCAGTGTGCGTGGCCGATATTTTCCATCGACCGCTGCATGATGGACATTCACATAGGCAAGTACACTCCCCGTCCACTCCAGACACAGTGGGACATTAAGGAGCTGATTACTTTTCTCGTCTCAGACCAAATTTCGCAGCGAAAGTACGTGAGCAGGTGTGAATCTTACAGTTTTCCAAAGGTGGGTTCTGTTTAAGCAGGAGAATGAGAATTCAGCTATTCAAGCTTCATCACTGATCACATTCCTTGCAGCACCTTCACTTTCGCAAATTGGGCTGCGCCCTATATGAATTGCATGAGCTAGAAAGAATTGCCAGGCGATCTTATCATGACAGCATAAATAACGATGAAGCACTATCACAGTTCAGCATAAATAATATAGGGGTGCCTTTAAAAGGCCACGAACACAAAAGTTCTGTAATGAAGTACCATCTCGCCGCGCCTTGAGCGATGACATGCTGCTATTTCAAGGAGACTTTATAAATTGAATACGGCAGCAATACGATTATTTTATGCGGCTTTTTCGGAACAGTAACAACAATATTTGTGGGTCAGACGACGACCGTTTGAAAGAAGGGTTTCCTCTGATACGAGCAGCGAGCAGCATCATGGGGCCTATAACTTTAAACGAGATCAAATTGGCCATTTATGCTCTTGGAGGTCAGATGCGTCCTAGCCAAAATGCTGTAATTATTGAGCTATAAATATATGTTTATACTTTCCAGCAACTGCCATGATGTGGCTTATGACGTCGACTGAACCCCCCCTCCCCCCACTTTTTTTACTGCCCACATTATGTAAATCCCCAAAATATTACCGATGCACACACACACACACACACACACACACACACACACACACACACACACACACACACACACACACACACACACACACACACACACACACACACACACACACACACACACACACACACACACACACACACACACACACACACACACACACACACACACACACACACACACACACACACACACACACACACACACACACACACACACACACACACACACACACACACACACACACACACACACACACACACACACACACACACACACACACACACACACACACACACACACACACACACACACACACACACACACACACACACACACACACACACACACACACACACACACACACACACACACACACACACACACACACACACACATATATATATATATATATAATATCTTTGAGCACTGCAGAGTCTGAATCGGAGGAATGCGGAAGCATTGACGCCTTCTCGACACTCGTTGCCCCTTTTTGCCACTCTTTCCTCTAGGCTGCGCCATGACGTCATCGGCAGCGGCCCTCATGGCAACTGCATCGTTGTGACGTCACTACATATGCGTAGCCATTTTGCGCATTTTTTAGGTTCTTTTCGCTGTTTCACGTCCTAATTATATTTTTATTTTATTAATTGACACTCACTACCCACTTATCGCATTTAATTGGCCCATTAAGTCAAAAACACACCCACTTCCGGTTGGTGTAAGGTCACATTCCTTGGGCGTCGACATTAGTCGTATGGCTATTTCGACGTCTGACTGATTTTACTTTTACATTTTTTCGCTCCAATCAATTAACTATTTATCCTACTGACAGTATTTTTCAGCATCTTCACTTCATCCTCTTTCGAATACAATCACTCGTTTGAATCATATATCTCTTACGAGAACGACAGAAGACTGTACACACGTTGTGTACATGACATTGCCGACATAGCCTAGTAATGCTTTTGCATTAATATAATGGAGTACATCATCCGATATCCACGCGCACCGTACGTTTCAAGGTATTGAGAACGTTCTTTCATCTGCAGCTTGCGGCATTAGGGTTATTAGCTTCGTACCAAGCGTGTGCAATAAATGCCATGACATCCAAAACCATATCCATATAGCGCGTCTGGTGTTCGAAGCGATGGCAGATGAAGTTGGTCAAGTGGTCCTTGAGATTGATCTGCCGAAAATTTCGATAAGATTGATAGGGCTTGATAAGGATGAACCTCTGTTTGCACTTTTCGAGAGTGCAAATATTGATGATTCCTTGTTTAAAGGCATAAGGCAATGCTATAAAACGTCCACTACACAATTGATCGTTAATAAAAAATTTAGAAACCGTGCCCACTTAAATCATCTGTTCCACAGTGGTGCCTGGTGTTGCCTTTGTTATTCGCTTTATATATTAAGCCGTTATGCATTAGTATCTAGTCAATAAAACGGAAATTCGTGGCGTCGCGCTATCGCGACATGAGATTAAAATGTTTGCTTTTGCCGAGGACGTTGGCCTTTTTTGTTCTGATAAAGTGAATGTGCTGGAGTTTTTGCATGAACTGAGAAGTTCTATGAAAGCTCAAGAGCGGCTCTTAGCCGTGGTAAATCAAAATGGTTTGGACGGGTCCACTGGGGTACAAAATTGATTCTTTTTGGAGGCATCACGTGCGACTCAGAAGATATAGAACATTTAGGTGTTCTTTTGAATCAGTATCGAAATAGTGGACATCACTGGGACTTTCAAATCGCGATTGTCAGACAAGCCAAGGCTTTGGGGGTGTGCAATCGTCTCTCTTTGCATAAGCAAAAGCTTGCAATATATTCTTGGTTTCGAAGCTTACCTACACATCGCAAGTGTAGCATTGTGAAAAGATGCAGTTACTGCGTAAAAGTTTTGCAACATCTGTGTGGTGCTGTCAATGAGAGCCTAAGCATCGAAACAGTCTGTTCGTCGGATGCCTCCACCAGATACATCATTTAACAGACAAGCAATCGCCTGTAGGCTACTCCAGACGTATATATACTTTCCCGAACACAATTCTGGTTAACGCTTGTTACCCAGGCATACGATCAGATCAGTGTTATCACTGTGAGGCAAGACAGTCCCTCGCCCACATAACATGTGAATGCCCTATCTCCCCAGGGAGAGCCGTAAATATGGACGACGAAAGAACCCGGGAGACCCTGCTGCGCATCTCGGTCCCTGGGACCCAGCAGGCAGCGATTCGAGGAGGCCGCCGAGGAATATAACGCGTCCCGAATAGCATCCGAGGCGGATCGAGCGTCTCTCCAATCACCCCTCAGGGCTAGAGCCGAGGGATGGAGGAGCCGCACACCATTTCTGTTGAAAAATAAAACTTTGTTTCTCTTCCTCCTCTCTCTGTATGCTGGTATGGCTGGCTTGAAACCCATATGGGGTCATCTACTTGTTTCCATGTCTTTTCATTTTTCCGAATGGCAAACCACCCTTCCTTGTGGGTGTACTCAACAGATGATTAGGCACCCATTTGTCTTTTGTGTTTGTGCCCACTGACCATAGGCGAGGAGGGGCCATTGTGAAGTTTCCTTAAGAAAGTTTCCGACTCATTCCATTTTCTTACTACGTATTTTGGCTTGGATAAGCTATACGCTCCCCCTGAAAACTAATCACAAAAGTTCTGATTGACGCGTTATTTCATGTGGCGTATCTCTAACTCGTCTTTGTAGAGTACATTAAAGCGGGAGCAACGTATGTGTGTTGAGTTGACCACGAATGCTTCTTAATTCTACATGTTGACCTTACCTGTCAGAACGTGTCTTCACGATAAGCGGACGTTTGTGCCTAGTGCAGATGTCTGCGGTCCGTGTCAGTAGCGACATATAGGCTATCGGTCATTCCTTTTTATTTTGTTGCGATACCGTGTATCTTGGGACATTCTTCTACGGACTCTCAAAAAGGACCTTGGAATCACCCTCTGTACTATCAGATAGCTTCCTACAATACAAACGTTCTAAGGTAGGCTCCATGGGATCTCTTTGTGCTCACGGGACTGTTTAGCCTTTTAATAGCCGCATGGAGTAGATCTCTACGCGGAGCCGTCACGTTAAGAAGTTCAGAGCGCGGAGTGTTTTGGGGCGGAGGGAGGAGGGGGGAGGGTGCTGTGCAAGATGGACCCCTGTCTAACTGCCTTTGCTCAATGCATGTGTGTCAGTGGTTAAGATGCCGGACTACTATGCTGGAGTTCTCGGGCTCGATCCCGACTGCCGGTGGCTGCGTTTCGATGGAGGCGAAACACGAACGATTTTCATTTTACCGGGAAAGTTGCCAGATTCAAGCATGCGGTCACATATAATGTCAACGGTTCAGATAAGATATGCGGAGTGGCATTTATCGGCGCAGCCCTTCTTTAATCATAGTTATAGAATATGTTCTCAAGCAAGCACAGTATAAAATTTACTTCGCTATAGAAGTAATAAATCGGAAATGTGTACGTTGAGGTCTTCTTCTAAATCATCGGTCGGAAATAGAAAATAAACTATTCCTACGCCTTCTTGGTAAAATGATTGCTAAGCATATTTGCTTAGAGGCTGCCATAACAACTCTATAAGCAATTCCTAACTCAGGTGGTACAAAATGCTGAGTTGTGTCCTATTAAATTCGCAGGACATTTGCCACTTGCTCTAAAGGGTTATGCAAAAATTATCCAATCTGCTTTGGGAATATTCAGATTGCATTCATTAGGTCCACGCTCGATCTGTTTCGAGGTTGCTTGAATTCTTGTGGGGTTTAAGTGTCTCTTATTCGTAACAACTGGTCAAACAATAAAGGCTTGTATGCTATGCGTTTGTGGAGCTATTACTCATGGCTTCCTCACCCTCTTGTGCTTAGGAATAGAGGTCTGCGAAAACGCGGCATTATTGACTTGTGCATTGAAAATAAATTTGTCATCCTTGTAATCGTCATATTCACTGTTTATGGGCTGTTTAGCATTGACATACCTATGAACCCGCATGCGGGTAGGAAATGACAAATATTTTAAAATGATTACCAACATTCGAATCAACCACTGGCAAATCAGGTATTATACTTGGAAAAGTTGATAAACTAATGATTAGTCAGTGTTCCTCGTTTCACAAATTTTGTGATGGGCTGCACGATGACATTTTCGCAGCCATTTGGAAGAATGCTTTCCAATAATTGAACGATTGAATTTTTCACTTGAGAGGCAGTTCTGGTTAGATTCACCGAAATTACTATGCACCCTTTCTGCACGTTTTCTAGTTGTAGACATGGTCATAGTAATTAAAAAAGCTTGCTGCTTGATGGGGGCGACATACAGGAAAAATTAAAATGTTACGCATTACCGCCTTAGACTCAAAATAGCTTGACACGCATATATAAACTAGTTCGAGGATTATAAAACAGACATTATTTGTATTCGAAAATACGCATGCACAATTAGGTATATCTGAATAGAATATAACTCAATTTATTTGAAGTGTATATGGCGCATACTTGAGGGAAGGAGAACAGTAAGAGCACAACGTCCGACAGCACCCTTTTTCCTCATGGTAGGCATGATGCATTCGGATATATGCAGAAAAATAAACTGGCACGTGATTTAGTATCAAAATCATTACGCAACCGTTCTTTGCGCAGCATTCGGGCGTCAAACAATTTCACTTCCAATTTATCATCCATATATTACTAAAGTCGGAGATAGTTTGCGATAGAAATTAGAACGGTCAGCATGTCTACCTCCAATTGTATGCTGTGGTGGGGTTCGCCAAGAAGTGAAACATATTGCCTCCCTCCCCCCCCTCCCCCCCCCCCCCCCGCCAGAGAAAACAACTTAGATAAAAACAGAAAAAAAATTCCGGTATGGCAAGGCGGTAACAAAGGCTCGTTACAAAGAAGGTGAAACTTTAGCGTCCTCATAATGTTTTATACATTGTTGATTAGTACTTTGTCCTTTGCATGAATTAAAACCATTTCGGTCCTGTGTTCACAGAACAAGGGGGAGGGGAGGGTGGCTTTTCCTTGCCCTACGGGGTTGGGACGGTAGGTGAACGCGCGGGGGCTAGCCAGCCACCGAATTTTTATCTGTTGTAGGTCGTCATTGCACCCGCCACTGCTTAGATGGTGGACGACGGCTGTTGCCGGCGCGCGCCTTTCTCTCTCTCTCCTCTTTTATTTTCTTTTCTACTTGCTTTTTCTGTCCCCACGAGGGGAGGAGGTGGTGAAGGGTGGCTGTTCCTGGCCCTACGGGGCTGGGAGGTCGACGCCGCTTGCGGCGGGGGCTAGCCAGCCACAGAATGTTTTTATCTGTTTAGGCCGTCATTGCACCTGCCACCACTTAAGTGGTGGACGGCGGCTCCTGATGGGGATGGGACAGGTAGGTCACCGCCGCTTGCGGCGGGGTCTAGCCTGTCACCGAATTTTTATTTGTTGTAGGCCGACATTGCACCCGCCACCGCTGCGGTGGTGGACGACGGCTGTTGTTGCGGCGCGCGTCTTTCTTTCCCTCTTTCTTTATTTCCTTTCTTTCTTCTCTATTTTCTCTTCTGTCTGCACGAGGCAGCGGAGGTGGCTCAGCTACAGAGCCAGTAGCAGGCCCGTGCATTTTCTTTTCCTTCTTCCTACAGCCACAACAACAGCTGTTGGGGCGCGCGTCTTTCTGTCCTTTTTCTTTCTTCTCTACTTTCTTCTGTCCGCATGAGGCAGCGGAGGTGGCTCAGCTACAAAGCCAGTAGCAGGTCCGTGCATTTTCTTTTGCTTCTTCCTACAGCCACAACAACAACAGAACAAGTGGGACAGATACTGCGCCTTTCAATTCGTGTGAACCAATTATTATATATTATTGCCATTTAGGAAACCGTGTTGTTGTTTTGATATAACATGTAGCATGTAGATCAAGCGAGTATTGATAAGCTTTTTTTTCTCGCAGTTTTCGAGGAGTGAATATAATTATTTGCATCGCTATGTTTTCCTTTCTTATGTAACATGCCGGCTGACGAGAACGTTAGTTTTCAATTTTTTTTTTGTTTGACCATTAGTTGCTTATAATGCGACAAAAGAAGTGCGATAAGTCGCGCGCACTTTTCACTACCTCAACCTTCAAATTGTCACGCCGAATTGAACAATTATTTATCAGAACCATTATGCGATTTTTGAGTTCAGCACAAGTTTTAAGGAAGAATTAATTTCAGATTTTAGACTCCCTTTGAGATCGGTCTTATAGCTTGTGCTGCTTGATTTTCTACTGATAAAAACTGTTATTTAAACTTGTCATAACAAATGGCCTCTAAACGCCTCCAAACAAACAAAAAAAAAACTGTTGGAGATGTTTGAACTCGTTTTGATACGTAACTCTTCTATGACTTGCAAGTTTGATCGGGAGATGGCTTCTTAACAAACCAATCCGCTTACTATTCATGTATGGTGGGTTTTCAATCAGATGAGGTTATTCTTTAAGGCTAGGTATATATTCAATAAATTCATACATTTCTGATTCAAAAAAGTGAGTTATGACTCATTCTTTTGTGAGATCTTTTGTAATCAACGGCTTTTGAGAGTTTTTGCACATAGTGCGAATTTGAGTCTGCTGCCGATATAGGGAGGTGGTGAAGGTTCCTGGCCCTACGGGGCCAGGACTTGTAGGTCAACACCGCTTGCGGCGGGGGCTAGCCTGCCAGTGCTGCCACCGAATTTTATGATATTTGCCAAGTATGGCTCGCTTAGTGGCCTGGTTAGAGCAATGTGATTCGAGTGACGACCTAAACAATGAAGATTATGTCTACTCCCCTTTATCCCCATCCATGGCCATGAGCCTTCCCATTCAATAAAGGACATTCAATCAATCAATATCTATTGTAGGCCGTCATTGCACCCGCCACCGCTTAGGTGGTGGACGACGGCTGTTGCGAAGCGCGTCTTTCTCTCCCGCTTCTTTTTCTTTCTTGTCTACTTTCTCTCTTCCGTCCGCACGAGTCAGCCGAGATGGCTCAGCTACAGAGCCTACCAACAGTCGCAACAACAACAACATCCAAGACAGTTGACTTTCGCTCCACCGCGGTTGCGCAGTATAAAGATGCCCGGCTACTGTGCCGAAGTACCCGGGCTCGAACCCGACCGCCGGCGGCTGCTTTTTGATGGAGGTGAAACGAAGAGGCGTCCGAGTGCTGTACGATGTCAGTGCACGTTACAGACCTCCAGGTGGTTGAAATTACTCGTAGCCCTCCACTACGGCTCTTCTTTCTGGGCTCAAGAAAGGAAATCCCGTGCGCGGAATCTGTGCGCTGCGTTTCACTTGTCAATCATCATCATGGCGTCATCAGAAAAATAAAAATTTGGAGGACGCTTAAGCTTCGCCTTCAAGAGTGGAACGCGATAGCGTTATTGCACCTCGTTCGCACCGCCCACTCATTCGCTCGGTATGCTCTTGAGTCACACAAATACATAGTTTTCATACTCAACACTTCTGAGCACCACGCAGAAGCATGATTCCTCGGAAGCAGCTCGGCACACATCGCAGGGGACGCTTTCCCAGCAGATGCGCTACGGCGCAGCGATCACGTCAGAGGCGTCCGGCATCAGACGCTGCACCTAGCAATCGCGCTGTGAGCGGAAAGAGGAGCCTCGTCGCCTAAACACCACTGTTCGAGTGACGCACGCTGGATGTTGGAAGGGGAGAGAGCGAGAAAACTTATTAAACGCAAGGGTATTGGGGCATCCTCGCACCGGTACCCGCGCGGCCCGAAGGGCAGAAGCGGGTGAGCGAAGATAGTGATCTAAAGAAAGGAAAGACGCTTGATTCTACAACCCGTGCACGGCGAATCGTCAGGGGCGAGTGGCGCGCCACGTGTCGGGGCAGCGCCGCACATTGCGAGGAAGGGTTCTTCTGTGTTTGCCGCAAGATGGCTCTGCATGTGCGCAGAGCGCAGAAGAAATGTAGCGGAAACGTACTTCGCTACTCGTGTAACTGCGACTTCTTTAAGTAACATGCTCATAATTACCGATATACACTGCAGTATAACGTTCTACGGTACGTTTCGAAGGCAACACCGCATTCACTAGAAGCGCTTTTGTACCGCTTTCAAGCATCGAACTCGTGGCTGAGGTAATCGAGGCCGTGTGGTCTGTAAAACAATTCACAAAGGTTTCCGGCAGTAAAGTAAATTGGTCAAAGTCCCTGGGGCTTTGGCACGGAGAATGGCCAACGGCGCCCGAGAAGTTCGCAAACATGTCCTGGGTGACAACACCAGTAAAGTACTTGGGAGTCCCACTAGATAGTTGGAGGGCACAGACTCAAGCCATGCGGGAAAAGGTGGAGGGGTGGAAAGGGCAACAATTGTCAGTTTTCGCCAGGGCCACAGTGTGCAATATGTTTTTTATGTCGAAGCTGTGGTACGTGATGCAAGTGTTGCATTGTGCAAGGATGAACGTACAGAGACTACACCGGATATTTGCCATTTTTGTGTGGGCAGCAGAATGGGAACGATGTAGCCGGACAAGTTTGTTTAGGCGGGTGAAGGACGGTGGACTGGGTTTGGGGCATTTGTTTCTACGACAGATTGTCAGCAGATTTCTTTTTGTTCGCGATGTAAAAGATCCATTTTTGCGTACTGTGTGCCAATTAAGGCTCGGAAATGCACTGCCGGACTTTGTTGTCTCGACCGAAAGTGTATCAGGACGCATATTTGGTTATTTTAGAGAAGTTGTCGCTAGTGTGCGATTCCTGTCTGTTCGATTTTCTTATGAATATTTATCTTGTGTTAGCAGGAAGAAGCTGTACAAGGATTTGTGTGACGTAGTTCTACCCATACCAATGTACAGGGCCTTATACAGTGGAGGACCAGGACGCGACGTACTTAAGCGGGTGAAGGCGATGCAGGTCCCGTCAAATGCAAAAACTTTTTTCTTTAAGTTACACATGGAAACACTGCCAGTAAAGAAGTTCTTGGAAAGGAAGAATTTATTTTTACCTTGGGGTTCGCATTGCTCAATTTGTAAACAGCAGAAACTATAGACCACGTTTTCCTACATTGTTGGGAAGGGGTATACTTTTGGGATATTTTACAAATGACTTTAAAAAAGGAATTTCCATTAGACTCGCATGGTATTAGGTACTTGCCAGTAGAGAATGAGGATAGGTGCCATTTGACCTTATTATTCTAATGGCCCTCCACTGTATTTGGCGCTCGAGAATGGCAGGATACCATTGCGATCCTGACGCACGGCCAGCACGGATCTATTTTCGGGAAGGCATGAATAGATATATTGAAATTCAGAAACTTGCTCCTGAAGCTCCCGAGTGGCTCGGAAGATTGGAGCCATTAGTGACCCTAAGAGAATTTTAGCACGACGACGCCACAACACACCTGGCTGATTGTTGTATTAATGAATGCTCATTGTGCCCTGTAAGTGGTTTTGTGTATTGTGCTGAAGTCAGGCAATAAAGAAAAAAAAAAAACTCGTGGCTGGGTGGTAGCGTCTCCGTCTCACACTCCGGAGACCCTGGTTCGATTCCCACCCAGCCCATCTTGGAAGTTGCTTTTTATTTATGAAGTGCATGCCGGGATTTATCGCTCACGGCCAACGCCGCCGACGACACCGGCTTTTCTGCGACACGAGCTCCTTAACGCTACCGCGTTAAAAATCCTGTCTCCACCGGGAATCGAACCTCCATCCCTGGATCCCTAGCCGAGCTCTTTAATCAACTGTGCCACGCCCGGGATCGTGAAACGCACATCATAATTCTCATTTTCTACCGTGAGGATGATAGCACAAATGACAGTGACGCTGCAATTAGTGATAATGACAGTAGCAATGATAATAACGACGCATTTAGTTGATAATGATAATAAGAGCAACCGTTACGTACCGTGTGCAGCGACAACTGTCGGCTTTCGGATTTCTGTACTGTAGATTCCATAGCGCTCTCCTCAGATCAGAAACAAGAGTGACAGATACTGTGCCTTTCCTTTGCTGCGAACAAATTATATTTTAATGCGTAAGCATTGCATGGCTATGTAGGCGGGTTTCTCGTGGGCATGACCTTGTCGAAGCTGTAAGAGAACTAGTTGGTACATCGGAAAAAGAATGGTACTATAGCATAGAGCGCTAAGGAAAGGCGTGCAAGTGACAGAATAGTTGACGTGGGCTAATTAATTAGCGCCAATTAAGTCAATCACACGTCGAAATAGCCGGGAAGGGTAATGTCGACGTTCAAAAGGGGTCACGTGGTACTCTGACGTAGGCCTAAGTTCTTGTGGCGAAGAATTTGAATTGTTTGAACGTGAACGAGTGGCAAAGGGCTTGATATGCATGGACAGACGGGTGGGAATGGTTAGGTGTGTAAACAGAGGTAATCAACAAACTGCAGTCTGAAACATTCTGAGAGCACTGTAGAATCTGCAGTGCAGAAAGCGAAAGCCTGAGCGTTGCTACTGCACACGGTAGATGGCGCACTCCTCGTCGAACAACGGCGTTCCGTTGAACGCATTAAAGTTCATCGGCGTTATATAATTGATTGACAGGAAAGGAAAAGCGCAGTGTCTGTCACACTCTTCCTTGGCCCCAGATGATAAGGCATCCAACCCCGCGACTGAGGTCACATCAGTCTTTTCTACATATAAAATCACCACATTACACAAACAGCCGTATGACACCATCCCACAGCACCTTGTTGCCCTTATCCAGTGAGTGCCACAGGGCGACAATTGCAGACGGGTTGCTTCATTTCTCCCTGCCGTTCCTCACGCTTTCACCCCAGCTTGCCTCTAGCCACCATACCTTCACTCTGACATCTGTGGCGTTCCCATATCCATACACTTTTCCACTACCTGTGGGAATATCCTTCCCCCAGGCAGTACCCCCATACCCCATCCTACTTATTAAGGCGAAGCCTTTAATGGCTCATACTGTCGTGGACAAAAGCTGGCTGCGAGAGCAGCGCACCTGAGTGGTCGACAAAGAAGTGACGTCACCAGCCGCCAAATTCGAAGCGACGAACCAGAAGTCTCATCTTGTCCAGCTTTCCTGCCATCTGCAATCCCACACTTGAACGCGCGCCAAGGAACCGCCACTCGATAAAAGCGATGGTGTACCGTTGAAACGAACACTTTGCAGAGAAATTGTGACAGATAGAGCACATTTCCTTCCCTGTAAATCAATTATAGTTATATGTAACGCTGCCACGAACGGGGATAAAAGGCGAACAATGAGGAGCAAATCATAGGAGAGGAAGGGTAGGCTTTGGTCATTCTCCTCTTCTTCCTGGGAGGCTGCTTTGCGGACCTGACATCTAGAAATGGCTGGTGGGTGGTTTGGGCTCTATGTGAGGCACAAGCCTGTGGACTCCTGGACTAGTAGGGGACCACCCTGGAAGACATTTTATCTAATAAAGTTGATTCCATCCATCCATGCACTCGCAGAATCCCGTTGACAACACAACTACGCTCATGCTTTCGCATTCCTGCAGTGCGGATTGTGCAGTGATCTCGAAGAATGTTTATTTTTTCATAAAACCGTATCTTGCTTTTATAAGGGCGCAGAACACCTAAACATGTCGCAAATGAAGCATTACAGGCGTATAACAAAGGCATTTATGGCATGCCATGGAACCGCTGTCAGACACAACCAGCATATGAGCATCCTCGTCTGCGATGCGTTTTAAAACAGTCGCTAATTTGATAGTGGGTTGCCGAACTTTTCCATGTCATATTATTCGTGTTTTTTTCAGAAGTCTGAAGGGGCTTATGTGTGCGCTTAGGTTTGACCCAGTGCACGAAACTTTAATCCTAATTTTTGAAACCAACACATCGTAATCTAAGAACGGTTCCGAATCTGGACAGATCCTTTGGTCTCCCTTTGAAGGTTTGATACTCTGATTAACACACTCGACTGCTCAACCCGAGGACGTGTGGCGGCAGGCGTCTGTTGTTGCGCAGGCCTCTTCTAGTTCCCACGCGCGCAGTAAAGTTGGAAACTAATTGGCAGTGGCTTAGCTAAGCTATGCCAGGATATTATGCAGCCAGAGGTACATTTCCCTGGCTAAGCTTGTAGTCATGTACGTTTAGCAATGACAGTCAGATCCTCGTCTGTTGGTTCCAGTTGACTGAACTCTACTGCATGCCCCATCTCGGCGCTCGGCAGTCTGGCATCTTCGTTTGACAAGCCGTTCGTCAGTCTGTTCGGGCAACTCCGCTGCTCCCTTCGCCTTCTTACTCTTATTCTCTCTTTGCTGCTGTTATGCGCCGCTTTTTACGTTCTGCTGGCGGCTGCGTTTCGATGGAGGCGAAACGGAGAGACATCCGTGTACTGTGCGTTGTTGTTGTGGCTGTTGGAAGAAGGAAATGAAAATGCGCGGACCTGCTACTGGTTCTGTAGCTGAGCCACCTCCGCTGCCTCGTGCGGACAGAAAGGAAAATAGAAAAGAAAGAAAAAGAAGAGGGAGAGGAAGACGCGCGCGCCGCAACAACGGCCGTCGTCACCACATAAGCGGTGGCGGGTGCAATGACGGCCTACAACAGATAAAAATTCGATGGCTGCCTAGCCCCCGCCGCAAGCGGCGTTGACCTATCGCCCCTGTTCCGTAGGGCCAAGAACAGCCACCCTTCACCACCTTCAAACTTTACCCTTCGGTTGCAGAAGGTAGTGAGGGCAATGGTTCATCAGGCTCAACCGTGGAGACAGATGAAAATGCATGTGGACACCTGTTCCGTGGACACCTTAACCGTGTGCTAAAGGAAGGAAGGAAGATGGGAGTCAGAGCGGGAAGAGTGAAAGGGGTGCCATAGTGGAGGGCTCCGTAGTAATTTTGACCACCTAGGATCTTTAAGATGCACTGACATTGCACAGCACACAGACGCCTCTTCGTTTCGCCTCAACTGAAGCTTAATTAGAGCCAACTAAGTGGTTTATAGGCCGCATTATCTGTCACTCGCGGAAGAGAAACTGGTTGGTATGGAATGTGAGAAAAATAAAAAGTTGTCGGTAACTGTACACACCTTTTGCTTGAATTCTTTGCCTCAATCCTGGTCCACAGGTAGGTCACCGCCGCTTGCGGCGGGGCTAGCCTGCCACCGAATTTTTATCTGTTGTAGGCAGTCATTGCGCCCGCCGCCGCTTCGGGGGTGGACGGCGGCTGTTGCGGTGCGCGTCTTACTATCCCCTCTTTTTTTTTCTTTCTTCTCTATTTTCTCTTCTGTCCGCACGAGGCTGCGGAGGTGGCTTAGCTACAGAGCCAGTAGCAGGCCCGTGCATTTTCTTTTCCTTCTTCCTACAGCCACAGCCACAGCCACAACAACAACAACAAAAGCTGAAACAGCTTATGAGTGGCGCTCAAATTTCACATTAGAAGTAACGTAATCGTCGCCAATTTGTTATTGTTACTTTAGTTTTTCTTTGATTTTAACAGTTACTTCATTCTTCTGATTTACAATTATCCTCAATTATGTCGTTATCCATTATTTTTATAATATTAATGCGTGAGCATTGTATGCCTATTCAGGCGGGTTTTCCGTGGGCATGACTTTGTCGGAGCTAACTACTCGATATATCGGAAAGCGAATGGTACCATAGAATAGAGCGTCAAGGAAAGTTGCGCAAGTGACGAAATGATTGACGTTGGTTAGGTAAATAATTAGAGGCAATAACATTAATAATTGGTTCACAGAAAAGAATTTCTGTCACACGTTCTGTGGACATCTTACCCTCGCCGCAAAGGAATGGTTGAAGATGGGAGTGAAATCGTAAATATTGAAAGGGGGGCCGGAATACCCGGGCTTGATCCTGAACGCAGGCGGCTGCATTTCGATCGAGGCGAAACCAAGTGGCCTCCGTGTGCTGTGCGATGTTGTGACTGTAGGAAGAAGGAAAAGAAAATGGACGGGCCTGCTACAGGCTCTGTGGCTGATCCAGATTACTCCCCTGATGGGGCTGGGACAGGTAGGTCACCGCCGCTTGCGGAGGGGCTAGCCTGCCACCGAATTTTTATCTGTTGTAGGCCGTCATTGCACCCGCCACCGCTTCAGTGGTGAACGACGGCTGTTGTTGCGGCGCGCGTCTTTCTCTCCCTCTTCTTTTCCTTTCTTTTCTATTTTCTCTTCTGTCCGCACGAGGCAGCGGAGGTGGCTCAGCTACAGAGCCAGTAGGAGGCCCGTGCATTTTCTTTTGCTTCTTCCTACAGCCACAACAACAACCACCTCCGCTGCCTCTTGCAGAGTAAGAAAGGTACAGAAGAAAGAAAGGAAAAGAAGAGGGAGAGAAAGACGCGCAGTAACAGTCGTCGTCCACCACTGAAGTGGTGGCGGGTACAATGACGGCCTACAACAGATAAAAATCCGGTGGCAGGCTAGTCCCCGCCGCAATTAGGCGGTGGTGACCTACAAGTCCCAGAACCTACCATTCCCAACCCCGTAGGGCTAGGAGGAGACACCCCCACCAATGCCAGTGCAAGTTTAAGGTCCCCAGGTGATCGAAATTACTCCAAAGCTCTCCACTATGGCACCCCTTGATAATAGTAATAATTGGTTCACGTGAAAAGGAAGGCAGAGTATCTGGCACACTTGCTTTGTGGACACCTGAGCCGCGCCGTAAGGGAAGGGAGGGAGTTGGGTGCGAACGTGGATAGAGAGAAAGAGGAGCCGTAATGGAGGGTTGCGGAGTAATTTCGACCACACGGGGATCTAACGTGCTGTGCGATGTCAGCGCACGTTAAAAATCCCCAGGTGGTCGAAATTCACATTCTCACCAATCTTCCTCCCTTCCCTTACTGCGCGATTCAGGTGTGTACAGAACAAGTGTGACATTTACTGCGCCTTTACCTACTTGTGAACCAGTTAATATTATTATTATTTTTCTGATCTGCAACTGTACGATTAGTTTATTTTTGCTATATTACTTTACTTTTTATTGGTGATTTTATATGTTCTCCTTTTTTTCCTTTTCTTTTCTTTGTTTTTCCATTTCTCGAAATTATTTTCTTTTAGGTTTAGTTTTTTAAGTTTTAATTTTTGATTTTTTCTATTTTATTTTTACTTACGTACTTTACTTTTATTACCAGTCACCTTTTTTTCCTTGCCCTCAATGCCCACTACAGAGTCCAAGGAGAATTATGGACACTTCTGCAGGTAGTCGGCTTTAGTGTAGTCGTTGGCGCGCTCTGCTGGAGGACGGAAGGATGGTCGTCGGAGTCCTGGCGTGGACACGATTCTTTTCCGTACTAATGATTGACAGCTCGTGGTGACACATCCTGTCCAGAGCTCGTGGTGACGGCGCTAATAAGGCAATAAATACTTTCGCACTATAAATATGCACACCTTTCTGTTTCAGCTTTGGTATATGAAATATACATTATACATTTGCCTTACAGCACAGCCGTTTCAAAGCAAGTATGTTGAAAATGTTTTTTTGGTATTGAATGGCAGTTCGTTTTAGGTCTCGGCCGCGTGAAACGTTTTGACCTCCATGTTGTCCATTTTGTCCTTGCAAGTAGCCAATCATTGTTCGGGCTTCGTTTCTAGAATAATATTTTCCTCTGTTTCTCCTTCGTTTCTCTTTCTCTTTTTCTCCCTCTCTTTCTTTATAATTTTTTCAGTTCCTTTTAACCATCTTCATATCGTCCTACCTGAATTCGCTCGTCAAGCGAGAGAGGTTCACTCGTGGAAAGCGTAACTTTATTGGCTGGTAGAATAATCTACTCGACAGTGCATGCAGATACGTTAGCAGTTCCTTTAGTAAGTGTCGTCAACATATGTGAGTTTTGCATTTGAAGAAGACAGTCTGGTTTCTTCGCCTACCCATACGAGAGCAAGCTGGCAGGTTGGGCGAGAGAAAATTCCTCCCGAGCTGCGCGCGCCCGGAAATAGACGAGCGAAGTATACATGCAGCTTCTCCTGGGCCGGAAAGAGAAATGCGCGCGTCGCAACGATGTGCACGTGCGCAGTAAGTTTGCGCGGGCGCGCGCGACATCCCCCTCCCCCGGCACGCTTTCTCGCACGACGGGCGAAAATTGGCGTTAGCCAACTTTGCGCGAGCCTCAGGTTATAAAAGGAAACGTGCCGACCCCGAGTGCGAGTGACTCCTGGATACCTCGTGGCACGGCTTTGCTGCCGCGTCTGTGTTGCGTGTCGGGCAGGCCGGTGAAAAAGGAACAAGCGATGGAAACCAGTTTAGCCGCAGGACGCGACTGCGCATCTCGCGTGGCCAGAATTTTCGGAAGGGATACAGACTCAGAGCCAGGACACTCTGGGCGGCTTAAAGG